>NC_089875.1:78729779-79029779 GCF_040182565.1 Anser cygnoides
GGATATATAGTCCCAAATTTGGGTGTTGTAATGGGCAATTATCTCTGGTTGAATAAAAATGAGGTAGAATTTGTGCCTCCTATTGCAAATACCTAGGTATGAAAAGCTGAGTTCTAAATATTTGCCTTCCTGGCTCAGAACAATTATCAGGCTTCATATTTTAAGGAGTATACTTTATAGCTTGTAAACAACAGTCATGTGTTTTAATGTATTTAATTTTACTGGCTTGACTTTCATATATTTTAAGAGCTTTCTACCTCGCATTGGTAGCATAAGGAATTCATCTTGCCAGAGGGGTATAAAGGGTCTATAAATGAAAATCAGGGCTCAGTTATTCTATTTCCAAACATCAAGGTTTTAGGTATTAGGTTGTTTAGGTATTAGGCTGTTTGAGATTATTGTTACCTACCCTACCTCAATATGAAAGTGAAATCATGCAGTGAAGAATGTGCTAGGATAAGTGAAATATTTCCCCCTTCTGTGGTTGTGTTTTGTCTCCTTGCAGTTAAAAGCAGCATAAAATGTGCAATTGAATCCTGTTCGGCTGATATTAAGATAATAATTTCACACACATACCCATACAAACAATGCTGCAATGAAAACTGAATACATTCCTGCAGCCTATGAACACTCAGAGTAAATAGCCCTGCTCTAAATTAAATAATAAAACTTTTCTAATTAGGCATGGTAGAAAGACTAAAGCAGAGTGATGGCAGGAAATACCTTTTGCCTCGTGCTATGGGTTTGGAAACACAGTGACATCATTCCTACTGCCAGGCACTAGAGGAGATCATAATAGGATATAATTGTTGCTTGCTCATTTGATTGAACTCCAAAACTATATCAAATAACACTTAATTATACACATAGAATATCATTACAGAAGAGAACTCAGAACTGAGAGTTCAGTGTAAGCAGAAGCATTTAATAATTATACAATTCCTGTAGATGCAAATAGATATCTTGCTGCTAATTAGTCTGGAGTTTTATGCTTGCAATATCGTAAGTAAATGTAGTGAAAATTAGTTGGGAGTCTGAACATACAGTTTTACTATAGCTCCATCTGGTACGTGCCCTCCGATTACCCAGCACGTTGGCTAGCTGTTTGAGGGACACATTTGATATCTGGCCAAGTTTAAAGGTCTACTGGAGGTAAAACAATGCCCACCCTTTTACAAGGGGATCATTGTTGCCTAACAATAAAGCTCTCTGGCTTATTTGAATGTCAACAATTCAGAAAAGTTGATGTTTGGAGCCATCAAATAAAATGTTTTTGTGAAACAGTTTATTATTTCAGTGGTAATTATTTGAATCATTCATGGTAAAGGATGTTTGCTAATGAGAGCTTGGCTGCTGTAAATTCCAGGGAGACTGAATGCTCTTTGTGCTGACAAAAAGGCCCAAATCACTGGAGAGCGACTGACTGGACAAATCATTCATCTATGCAAATGCCAGCTGAAATGGTCAGATGCATTTATTACCCTCCTCATTATAGTAAACAAGGCAGAAATCGTGACTGGCAGTTATCAACTTGCCCTGAAGTGTGATTTGTTCTCCTACCACTATTTAAATGAGAGGAAGAAAGGCATGCCGCCAGGGACTTTGTCGGTTTATAAAAGAGTAAATGTCACATAGCCCAGTGCTTAAAGACTTTTGATTGACAAATGTTTTATTTGACATATCAAACAATAATGGTTTTCATATCAAATAGTCCATATTTGTTAGTAGAAATTTAACCCTTGAAAGAGTGAGAACTGATTTCTCAGAAGGCTCTGCATCCAGATGGGATGTTACAAGTAAAAAGAAACTCTCTAACTGGGTGGACTGGAAAGACTCACACAGTACTGTAGAAAGATGCTTTTAATGGAGGCTTCAAAAGAACTGTTATCATAAGAAAGTAGCTCACATTGGGAAGGCTAAGTGGCATAAAACAGAAGGAAATAAAAGAGTGTTTTGTTTTTTTTTTTTTTTTCCCTAAAGGAAATATAACAGCAGTTTGAAGAGCTCTAAACAGGATCTGTCTCAACTCCAACTACATTGCCAGGACATTTATGCTTGTACCAGGATGGGCTATAGCCTGCCTTGTTTGAGGAATATGTGAGCTTTGATGAACAGAAATCTTACTGATAAAAGTAAAAACAAGAAGAAGAAGCAAATAAGTACACAAAACAGAATGTTTATTTGCATTAGTAGTGTACATTTGTTGCTACATTTCATTTTAACATGCACAGGCTTTTGTGTTGGTGATCTGCCATTACTGAATATGATTCTATTATTATATAGATGGCTCTAAGACCCCATAGAAATATTTACAAAATCTTATGTCCTCTGGTATTAAACAGAAAAGAAATTACATGTGACTAAATGATGTGTTTCACATCATTTGCTGATGATGTCTTTTCACCTCTGTTAGTTGGTACAAGGACCAGATGGAAAAAGCATGCATGCTCTATTGAAATCTGAATGTAGGGTTTTATTATTTGGGAATGATCTCTTTCAGCTTTATAGCAGTGGGAGGACAAACTTTGAGTCAGGTCCTTTAAGATTTTTTCATCCAGAACAGTAAATGTTCTCAACAATGAAATCCTGAAGCTGAGGAAAAAATAGAGATCATTAGATATTGTAAGAGGAGAATAAACCTCTTGGATCATGAGTTTCTGGATGAAACAAACAAAGAAACAAACAAAACCAGATCCTACCTGGATCCTATATCTTCTAACATAAGCATACTGCAGAACTGAGATTCAGCACATCAGGTAGCCTGGCAGAGAAATACTAAGTGGAAAAGAAGCAAGAAAAAACATACCAGGAAGATGCTTTGGGTTATCTCAGAAATATAATGTGATTTTAATAATAGTATGAATATGAATAATACTGCTTATTAGCTAGCATGATACAGCAACAAATTAAAAACAAACAATGTCTATATAATGCTTTATGGCTCTTGTGAATCAAACATTAACTGATCCATTTTCTCATTAGCTCTGTGAAGTAGCACTATTAATCCTCCTTTGTGATGGGAGAACATCTGCATACATATGTGTGATAGATACTTTAGGTCACTTAGCTGGCAGCAGCAGACACAGGTGTTACTACCTCGAGCATCTGATCGCCACATGTGTGCATGGCCACTACAACATGCTAGGGCCCTGTACAGAGACATTTCCTACGTGCTGAAAATGGATCACCACAGCACTTACTTGCACTGCACACCTCTGCTAGCAGCAGTTACAGGTCCCTACCTGTTAATGTAATAAAAAAAGCACTTCTCATCATCGTAACTATTGCTATTGTCATTAGAAGTACAGGATTTTCCGTTCCAACCTGAATTAATGATTCCTAATTCCAGTATTCAGTATGTGGAGGCAGGCCGGCCTAGCACTTCAGAGTAATATCCTAAGCCAGCTGTGCTGTTCTGCCTTGTATATGGAAGGAAAAATCTCTACAGATATCCCGGAACCACAAGGACATCTGGTGAGATATACATTAGGACAGAGGACTACAAACATCCTTGATGATCACAAAATAATCCAACACTAGTATTTGATTCTGTTACTTCACCCAAAGGTGACTGTCAGAAGGTAATTATTGCAAATGCAGGGAAGAAAATATCCCCTTTTTTTTTCTAGCTTAGCTTCTTTTATTGCATCTAATCGCCCTCTTGCATTCTGTTCCTAATGTAGTCTGAATACACCTATAAAAAGTCATTTGTTACCAGCATCCTCTTTATAGGCATTTTGAGATTACCCTTCTGGCCTGGGATCCAGCCAGCTCTTTATTTATGGGAGTTCTGGCTTCTCCTCCCTCTGTTGCCCCCACATTCCCCTTTTATCACCCTCACGTTCCTAATTCCTTCCTCTGTCTCCCAGAAGACGGCGTGTTTAAGTGCTCCCATCGGCCCACCATTCTGGTGGCCACCAACCTCCTTCAGACCTGCTGCCTCATTCCAAAGCCGTTGCCTCTGCACGTCTTGAGGGTGCTGTCACCGGGGGCTGATTCACCACGGTGCAAGAGGCAGACGAATGGTTAGCTGCAGAGATGGGACAGGGCACTGCAGCCCTGTAAAAGCTACAAATAGTGCTCTTGGTTCTGTGATTTTGCTACCGAAGAAGAAAGGCAAGGTGCTAATGAGGCAGGGAGGAGCACCTGCTCTTCGGTGACATTGCTGGCCTCCACCTTCTCCAGTGCAGGAAAAGTTAAAGGAGTTGACTAATATAGTTCAGGAAGGTTTCAGGATTAATTTTGAGGAATGTGAAGTAATCAACATTTTCTCAAGCAGTTAGTACGTTCAGTCAATAACAATGGCACCTTCAGGACTAAGTATGTGCCCAGAATAAGTGATCGCCAGAAAGCCAGGGACAGGACAACAGTCCGAAGGATTGATTATATGAGGAGAGGGAAAAATCTCACTAGCAATGCTGAATGTCTTTCATGAATGCATGCTGGAAGCTATCAGGAGGCAGCAAAACACTGTTTCGTTTCAGCAGTTAATTCTAAGTAACTCGGTGTCCCCTGCGTGGAGGTGAGAGGGCTGCACAGACATAAGCAGCTTTCTGTGCATCGCAAGCCTCCCTAACTCATACAGGAACTGCAGATGTCACTGCAGCTTCAGGCTTGGACTGATGATCCCTAGCTATGTCCTCCAAACAGCAAGGAAAGCATTTGGTGCCAGGAAGCAGAGAAATCAATTGACAAAAAACCAGCTGAACTGAAGCCTGCACTTCTGGTGAATTTACTGCATTTAAAAGCTAAGAATGAAACAGCTCTGCCATGAAAAGACATTCCAGTGCTCTTAGCAACGGCACCTTGTTACCTTGTTTTTGGATGAACTAATTAATTACAGTACCAGTAACTCACTGGCAAATCTCAGGCATGACATGCTGGAGGAAAAAGCTCCAGGAAGAACTGACCTACCTACGATCTTCCTGAAGTGCCTTCATAATGGGGTAGTTCCAGTCACTTCAAAGGACTTACCCTCAGTCAGAAGTGTATAAATCAGTACGGAAGTAGGCCAAACATTTATATATATTTGTAGTCAAAAAATATTTAACTGTCCTAATTATGGGAAATCATTGGCAGATGTGCTGAATAGCCTGAACCTGAAGGGAGAAAGGAACAAATAAAACAAACTGTGAAGACAGTTTTACATGAAAAAAAATGGTTTCTTACTCAGTCTGATCTGTATCCAATACAAAGATATTAATGCCAGTCTTTTCATTATTCAGAACTCTTTCTGCAACTGCATCCAAATTAACATAACCATCTATTTCCATGTGAGCAGGAATTCATGCTAATTGTACATTAATTCCCAGGATGAATAATTGACGTATCAGATGCAACAGCTCAAAAGCCTAAATCTTGTTTAGTACTAAAGTAACAAGTTCTAAGCCTTAAATTAATCAAGAAAACTATACGTAGGTCTTCATTAACATACCAGGAATCAATCCACAGCTGATAAAATCACAGACCATGCTGGCTTAGCAGTGTGCGACTCTGTCATACTTAACTCTGAACACATCTGTGTGTTTAAAGTTTCACAGCACTGATAATGTTTTAGCTCGGAACTGCTGCCACCCATTATGCTATGAACCCTCTTTCCAAAGTGACAATGATGTGTGGGGCCGGAAAAGGAATTAATTTAAAATGATGCCTATTTTTTCTTGTTTGGGATCAGCTAGCATTTCCTTCCACTTCCCTGAATTTCTCCCTAGCAATGCTGCACAAAGAACTTATATGTAGATGTTCTGTCCTATACGATTTCCCTATATACAAATAGAACATTATGTTGCTTGATATTGCTGCTTATTCACCCTCTCTCTATAAATATCACCTAGATGACAAACCTACTTCATCAGCTATGGAAACCAGCCAAATTCCTGCAAGAAAATGTGATGATTTAAAAAGCTCTAAACATACATAACAGAAGGCAGCTAGCTAGATAAACTAAGACACAAGGGCTGGAGAACTACTTTTAACCATCAGTTACTTTGTTTACGACTAGCTGTAAGATGGCAATAGAGACCTCAGTTCATTAAGGTAGAAAATTACCATGTAATTAGTAGATAAGAAAGAAAAAATTCAGATTCTTGCCTTCTGTGTTCTGTCTGTTTGAATACCGAAGTGGTATCCATGCTTAACGCACAAATGACAGTCCAGTTGTTTCTATTGCTATAGTAAATTCATTCCTAAATAGAGTGTTTGGGTCAGACAACTAGCTGTATTATTTTGTATTTGCACCATGGTGGTAACTTGTGGGGCATTCACAAATTAAACAAATTGAAAGTATTTCCTGCAACTGCGTGCGTGTGTGTGCATAGGCATATTACAAGCATGCATGCACAGTGTGACTTGTAGCCGTTGCCGTTGAAGGGAAGAGGAGGTGGCTACAACCTTCTCATTAGAAGCAGAAACTCATTAAATCTTTCCTGAAACTGGCTGCTACAAGCTTATATATTTAGGGAAGTGTCAGCCTCTTTTCTTGCACGTTATCTGCTGGAAAAAAAAGCAGAAAGAACAAAACTAGAGACTTCTCGCCAGTTATACGCACCCACCCTAGCAATGCGAGTCCCCTTTCTCAATTCATTCTTCTAGTTTGCTCTCTATTCTGGAAAAATACTTCAGTGACAAACTGGGCCAGATGACCTGAAGCCATTTATCCTCCATTCTGGGAGGACTGAACTTCTGCTGATGAATAGACCTTATCTCTTTGAGAAGATATGTTCCTTTTTTTGTGCCCTTGCTTGCTGAAGAGGACTCATTAGATTAACCACGAGGTCAGTAGGTCATTAACTGCCCAAGTTGTGGTAGATTTCCCATAACTTCTCAGGGCTTGTAAACTGTGTTTAGACTAGAGCTCCCAGCCTTTCCTTTGCTGAATTTCAGGAATCATTTTGCCTTAGAACAAGGCGATAAAATAAGATGCTGAATTCTAATACATATTCTGAATAGTTCCATCACAAAATAAGCTTTGCAATGTGTTTTGTGTATTTTCCCTCTATTTTTTATTTGTTATTTTTAATAAAACTGAGCCAGCAGTAAAGCCTCCTTAATTTTTTTGTGGGTAAATTTTCTTATACAGTCTTTTCATATATTACTTTTGGTTTTATACTTGTGTGACATCTTTAGCAGTGGAGAAAGGTCCTAGATAAGGACATAGCTTTACTGTTAGCGTGTTTATATGGCTGAAAGCAGCTTTTCTGCATGTAGTGGATGCACACATTACTTCTGAAAGAAAACTTTAGCACATCTGATCCTTCGTGTTGGAAGCCTAAGACATCGGTTGCAAAGCACCAACAATTCTCCATTCATTGACATTGGTAACAATGCTCCCATTGATCTGACTGGAGCAGTGATATGAACTTCACAGTACTTTTCATAGTTTTCCAGGTTTCTAACCCTTGGGTGGAATCAGCTTACTGTTTAGCTTCTGTAAGTCTTCAGCTCTGCTGAACTCTGCTTTGACTGATCATGCCATTGTGAAATGTGGCAAGAGTTGGATGAGCCACAGACAGCTTTGTAGCCATGGAACACAACTGACCTATAAAAATGTCTCTGGTCACATGAACATATTATAAAGGGTTTAAAATAGTTATGTGATGCTTGATGAGAGGCTAACAATGTCTTTTTGTGAGGCTAAATGACATATCTCTACTGAAATCAATATGGCTCAGATCTGCAAGCACTGAAGTACTGCACTGCAGCTGTATATATATTCCCTTGGCTTTTGTTCTAAAAACACGCACAGTGTGGCCATTACATACTTCTATTTCAAAACTACCAGTCATCTGCTCCTTGATGCCAGTCAGGCTCACGCAGCCATTATGCAAGAAAATATGAAATGGCTGATGTATTTACAAAGAAAAAGTACTGGAGTGACAAAGGAGACTTGAGCTGATTAACAATCACTACCGATCAATATCATAAGCTCGATAAAATACAGAGTCCCACTAATTATAAGAACATTCCTTTCATCATGAAATTACAGCAACCTTTTTCATATGTACCTTGCAGCTCTCCAGTTGTAATGAAGAGAGAATCAATTGTCCCTGTTCCTTGAGCATACATTCCTGTGATACTCTCCTGCACTCCTAGCAGGCTGTAAGGAAAGCCTCGAGACTAGAAGCAGCCGGCGGTGCAGCAGAAGCACTTTGCTTTAGAAATGTGACATTCAGAAGGTTAAAGCTACGGGTCCGGTTTGAAGAATGTAGGTGCTTTGCCAGAATTGCCTCTGGGAAAGTTTTTATGGCATAGACACCTAGAGCATTTACTTGTCTGCTGGAACAGAAAAACGGCGGTAGCCCAAGGGCTAAGGGAATTTCCTACTTATTCTTTCAATTGTTATGCAGGTTTCAGTGTTACTGTATATCTTACTAAAATGTTATACAGGTTTTACATTCCCACTCTTAAATTTCAGCTGAATGCGGTAACAAGCTGTGCAGTGTCAACACAAAAGCTTAATAAGATTGTATCTATCTCTGTCTCTTTAGATCCCTATATGAAGCCTATTGCTGGTTAAAAATTAGCATATTATCCTTACTGGATCCTACTGCTGCTGACAAAGGGTACTGATTTAAAACTTGTCTGAAGGTTCTCACACAACAACCTCCTTGTACACAGTAGTTTTTATTATCTCAGATTCCCTAATCCTCATTAAAAACCCCACGAAGATTTTAGTTAACACATCGTTTCCAAGCTTTAGGATTACTGCTCATGAGTATACTTCTGCAAAAAGATAAAAAGGAAAGATTTTTAACCATGATAAGTCCAAGTAATACTGTATTTTGATAAATTATTTCCTTCTCATTCTTTCTGCTTTTTCCTTAAAGTTTAATTACATACCACGCAGAGTGCTTCCATAAGAACTGTAGTCTTTAGCTATTCAAAAGCTAAAACTGTTTTTATTAAATAATTTGCTAATATGCATTCACATACTTCACAGAAGACATAGCAAGACATTGCCCTTGCCCCAGTGAGTACATTGCCTACAGTCTGTGATCTACCAAGAACCAGTGCCAAAGCAGCAGAGAGACAGTTAGATGAAATACTGCAGCAGTTTATTGTGTATAACAATTAAGCACACACTTGTACTGTGGCATTTTATTCTCTTCATCATTTAATAAAAATACAGGAAAAAAAAGGAAGATAAAATGCACCAAATATGATTAACTATACCATTTGCTGTTGTCAGAGAGCATAGCAGAGGATGCTGTGCAAAATATTGTGACATGGGAAAAAGTAAAATACAGGGAATAAAAAATTTCATCTGAAAAAAAAACCAACAAACCAACAATCAAACACCAGAGGAATTGAAGGGAATACTTTCTCTCTTCAGTTTAAGCTGACACTGAAAGCAAGGCCTTGTTAGGCCTGGTTCATGACAACATCTACAAACATATTTAAATTTACTGAGTGAAGAGTCTCATTGACTTAGAATACTTTCTCTTCCATTTCAAAGAATATATGTAATTTCACAAATCAAAAACCAGTAATGCTGGTCCAAGAGACAGCGAGTTGTTTCCCATGGTGGTTAATATCCTGGGATGCAGAGGAAGCCAGAGAGAACAACTCACACCAATGGTAACAGTGCAGCGCATAAGCGCTCAGTGCAGCTTAGCAGTTAACGCTTGGCTAAGTCTGTTCTATTAAAAATAACCCACTGATTAAAATGATTTCATTATTTTCAGGGTTCGGTTTAACACTTAAAATACAAAGCTTTGCAACGGGATAACAAAATTCAGATCAGTTTCCGGCTGAAAGCAGAAACTGGTGATTTATAAGTCAGGTATTTTTTGCACAATTGATTTATAAATGTTTTCTCAACTGGTATGTTAGAAATTGCAACACGGGCCTCCTTTTTGGCAAACTTCAGGGTTACCCGTGTTACCCTGTTTTCAGGAAGACCCGTATTGTGACTCTTTAGCCCACAATCAGGTAAGCTTCATTGTTTAATAAGCAGATTCTTCATTCTCACTACAAATCCTGATGTTATATGTGCATTTGCAAAGACCACCTTACCTAGAAAAGTGGATCTGGACATCTTCTGTGGGTGCAGAACATAAAAGAACCTTGCAGGTTCAACTGCCGCACACTGCTGACCTCATGGGATCTCCACCTCCTGTCCTATGGAGGTTTTTACCCTGGATATTTAGCAGTCATCACAATGGTGGCTCACGGTGACAATTTAGTTGAAGTTATCTGACTGTGATCCAAGACCTAGTCACTTGTCTTGGGTGATAGCTAGAATTTGAGACAGCAACATAGACAAAAAGGACCCTGTCACCCAATATTGTTTGTTCCCTCTAATAAACACCAGCCTCCATTTAGTTTCAAAACATTACCTGCCCTTCGGCAACCTTTGTGAATATCAGTGAAGTTGGTTCTGTAATCGGTCTTGCCTCGTAACTGTGTGTTCACAAACAGCACGTCCTATTTGCTGTCTGAAAGCCTGGGATGGTCTGCCCTAAGTGCTTGCAGCTCCCAAAGGTGGTGGTATCTTCCCTGTCTCCTAGGCATCTATTGTAGGAGCGAACGGAATAGGCTGAAACACTTGGAGGTATCGCTGTCTCCCCATGGATCACAGAATGTGCCTAGCAGACCAGATCAAACATGTAACTTTCAGAAAGCTAAATTTAAATAAGATGTATCTGCCTAGGATGAACATGATGAATCTTTCAGCTGTGAGGATGTGAGCTGGATCTCAGATGAGTGGATGAGTGGATGAGTGGACTGAGAAAAAAATTTTCATATTCTTCTATCTTCTGCACTAACAGAGAACTCAGTATCACTGCAGCCTTAAAATAATCACTGGATATGAACGATTTGGCCAAACATAGACCTTTGACCAGATATTTGAACTAGTTGTCTGCTTTTTCATTATAGCCAGGAATTGAGACTTTTAGGCTCCTGTTCCTTGGTGACACATTTTGTGCCAAAGTAGAAGTCTCGAATGGATCAGATAAATTGTGCCCTAGAACCTGAACAGCATGCCCTTCTCTTCCACAGAAGAAATGCCCTAAAAGTTGGGGTTATGATGTTATTTTAAAATGAGCGTAAATGGTACAGTGGCGTCTTACGCATGCAACATATGTATTTATGTATTTGCATGTGCACACGCGTACAGATGGGTGTATGAGAGGCCTATACACGAGTCACCCTGGCAGGTCTGTCTGTGGAAAGCAGGGTTGTGCGGAGGCCTGTTTGCCAGTTAGCAGCAGGGAAGCCTTCTATCCTAGACTTCTAGATGTGGAAATTTTTGTACGGTTATAGAACTTGTGTTAAAGCATTATATATAAAGTACCTTAGACAGCAAACATTTTAAATCCTTTTTTTTTTTTTTTTTGTATTTTTAGAGTTTTCTGAACACCTGGTCAAAGTCAGCAACAATATTTCCTGCCGTGAAACGTATCAGGGCAGTGCACACACTGACATGACTTTAGGTGATACTTGTGTAAGTTTGACGTCGTACTGTTAATGTTCCTGTAGCTTAAAGTAGTACTGCTTAAGGACCGGCAGTAAATTAAGAAAACGTGCTTCTAAGGTTTTGCAGGTTTCTGCCAGTCACTGTTTGTAAAAGATTAAATGAGGGGTGCCGAGGAGGTTCCTTGTGGCGAGGCACACCCTTACCACGGCTTGCCACGCGTTTTCCCCGGTACCACGTAAAGCGGAGCGGCGCTGGGGACTGAGGAGCCTAGGGGGACCGACGGCGGTTTGGGTAATCACCACAGGACCTGAGAAGGGAACAGCATTGAGTCAGAAAGCACGAACGCCTGGGCACGCGTATCAATCGAGCGAGCACGGAAGCCGACCGTGACGCTCATTTCGCACCACGCCAGCCGGGCACCCGAGAGGCGCCGCAACCCGCTGGAGCGCGCGCTCGTTAACATCAATTAAAACCGGGGCGAGCCCTGACGGCACGTAGAGCACCGCGGGAAGCGCCTCACCGGGCCGGGACCGCGCTCGCAGGCCGGCTGCGACAAACCCTTGGCGGGGGAACAAGGAGCAGGGGGAATCCCGCCGCTCCCCTCGGCGCCCCGCCCGTTAACGGCCGTAACGGCGCGGGCAGGCGCAGCCGGCGGCCCCGCCCCTCCCCTCCCGGCGGCCCGCCCTCCGCGGCCGTGCGGGGCTTCCGGCGGCGGCGGCGGCGGCTTCGCCCTGCGCAGCGGTACGGGGCCGGTGCGGGGCGGGGGGCGGCTGCTGGGGCCGCGGCTCGGTGGTTCCCCGGGCTGGCGCCTCGCGTCTGCGGCCGGGAGGGGCAGGCGGGGGGCGGGCTCGGCTCCTGCTGCGTGCCCGCGGGGCTCCGGGGGGCGGCTGGAGGGGCAGGGGCAGGAGGGGGGCGCCCTGGGGTGCTCCCTGAGCGCCTGTCGGGGGGGCGCTGCCCGGGCGGGGCGCCGGGGGTGCCGGGCTTGTGCCCGGTTACGCCTAAGGGAGGCCGCGGGGCTGGTCCGGGGTTGTTTTTATTTCTTATTTCCTGCAAGAAGAGGAGGGCTGCGGCGTGGCCGGAGGGGCAGGCGTTCATAAACGGGGTGGCACAGCGCTGCGGCTTCGCGCCGCGCGTAGGAGCTGCGTTGGTAAAGCCTTGCCTGGCGGCTTGCACGCGGTGGGGCACGGCGCCGCGGGCCAGCTCCAGGAGGCGGTGGGCACCCTGACCGCCCCGCCGGTGCCCAGGTGACGGTGGTCTGCCTGGAACCTGGGTGCAAAGCCGCCGCGTCAGGTCTGGGCCTCGCTGCAAGGCAGAGGCGGCCACTGAAGTCATTTGAAAAGCGTGGATTTGGGATGCTTTGGTGCTCATGACAACAAGACAAACAAGGCTTTAAATAGTTTGAATTGCTTAACATCCCATGGCGTCCCAAGGTGCAGGTTTAGAAGTTTCCCCCGTGTGAAATGGCTCTGTCTCACAGCCAGAACATGTCCCACGAAGAAGCACAGCAAGTGGGGCCTAAGCGCCATAAGAGCTTATTCATTTTTAACTGATACTAGCTCCTCACTTCAACAAGCTGAGTGTAGACATTGGCATAGTCTACAAAATTAACAGTGAGAGATGCTAATGTGGTAAAAATACTGTTTTGGCCTCTAATGTAAGGTTCCAGTATTCCTTCTGTGCATTAACATGTAAGGGTAATTAACCGATTTCCCATTGACAGTCTTTTGCCTGAGACACATTTATTAATTGCATTAATCTTTCTTCAGAGATAACATAATCTATAAATTTTGTCTTTTGCAACTTATCAATGTTGCTGTTTCTTTTATAGTCACATGAAAGGAAACTCTACGTGGTACTCCCAAGCATGGGGTTTGCAGAGCTGGTGTAAAGAGGAGTTGCTACTTCTCTGGCTTTAAAACTCAAACACGTTGCATGTGTGACTTTTAGATACAGCATTTGCTTCTCTTGAAACAGTATGAACTCTTCTCTAACATGTATATTGTTAGGGATGGCTCAGGGATGAAATATGCCATCTTCATTTTTTTATTCCTATGTATATGTTACTTGTTATGTCTCTTACACTCATCCTTCACTCAGCAGCCCCTCCAACCCTCGCTATTTTTCTGTGTATTTCCCACGTTTTTGTAGCATTCTGATTGGTGAGTAACTACGTATTGCTCATGTGCCCTGTTTCTGCACTTACGGGAGAAAACCGAATGCTGGGAAGTTGAATTTGCAAAAATAACCAAACTAAATAAGTACAATAACGCTGAACAGGATGGGTTACTTGGAAGCTGGACAATGGATTTATGTACATAAACACCCTGCAAAAAGTTGTAAAGTAGTCCAGAGAGATCTAGGGCTCTTGAATACTTTTGTTTAGTTACTGCCTGTTCCAATGAAATATGTAGAGAAGCCATAAGACATGTTCCTTTATCAAGGAGTGTTTGAAGAAAGGAAATAGTGAATTACAGTCTCAGAAGGCTTTCTGCATGTGTAGCAAGACGGGAGGAAGAGTTCGTCATGTAGAAGAAGGAAGTTTCCTCACGTCGTTGAAACGGTTGTCAATTAAGTAATGATCTGGATAGGAGAGGTTGTAAGTGCCAATAAAACACATGGATTGTGATGTGTTTTGAAAGAAAGTAGCTCTGAGCCAGTACTGGCTTCACCCAAAGCGGCAGCGTGCCAAGCTGAGCTGGTTCAGGGTACTGAGCTGCTCATCCGGCTGCTGGTGGTCCATGGTGCAGTAGCACCATGCCCGCCTGTGTAATTGTATCTTGAAAAAGTATATGATATGAAAGAAAGCAAAAAAAAAATAAAATAGTATGCTGCTGCTTTGGAGGAGGATAATAAGGTACGTTTAAAAGAAACCTTTATTAATGTGATACATTTAAAAGAAACCTTTATTAAGCTTCAGTTTGTCATAATTATGTCTGTACAAAAGAATGAATAATATGCAACAGGAGTGCTACAGATTGGAAGGTATAGCTGCATAGGCCCAAATGGGTTTCTTAAAAAATAATCAATCAGTTTGAAGAAAGAAAGAAAAAGTTTTCCATGTAAGCTTTGCATTGCTCCAGAGGTGTTTATCTTGATGCTTTGCATAGGCCTGAGTCTGCATCTTTACATTTGCAAAGTTGGATCCCTTTAAGTGGAAGTCACGTTGACCTGTGGTAGTTCCTGAACAAATCTCTACATCATCTAGCCCTACTGATCTATATTTAGTGTAAGTCTTTCAAACTCTTCAGTGGTTTTTCATTGGCCTTTTAACTCCACACAAGTGTTAATGCTTCTTCTAAAATGCCAGAAAAAAGGGTTTCTGTTTGTATTGCAGTCCTAACGCTTATTCATCCTTCTTTCCTGCTTTTATAAGCTACTAAATCCTATGTTAACTTTTAACTCTTTACAAGTAATTTTCCTCCACTTGTATTGTTCAGACTGACATGTTTTTATGACAGCTGTATGTTCTTCCCTGTTTGTTCCCACTTCTCAACTTGAGCCCGTTGGCTGATGACAGCCAAGATTGACAAAGCCGTGTCTGTCTCAAGGTTGTAAGTCTGATAAGAACTTGATGGAAATCATTCAGGTTGGTGGGGAGGAATGACCCAACCGAAGTGTTGCTCCTGATCATGGGGAACTTGGCACGTGGTTGGCATTTACTCATTGTGTCAGACCTGGCGTCTGGCTCCTCAGTCGCCTCGAGCCAGCGGGCGGTCACCCTGCTCTGAGTTGGGGTGACAAGAGTGTGGCTCACTTGGTGCTGCTCCTAGTAAGCTGGGCTCTGAGAGCACTGGGCAGGGCTCGGAGCAAGTTCCGAGTCTTCAGTGCAGGTGTGAAGTTACGTAGGGCACAAGTGGTATGTGAGGTCGGCGATTCACGCCCGCTCATGATGCAGCCCAGCCGAGTGGCTCTGGAAGCTGAGCTCTGTAAAGCCCTGAGTCGCGTGGAGTGGGCTCCAAACAGTCTGAATCAGTGCAGCTTTGAGTTTTGGGCTTGTGGCTGCACTGGGCTACATGTGATGCCAGGGCTTGACGGCAGGAAACTTGCTGAAGTTTAATGTCTGCTCGCACACTTTACAAAGAGATCTCATTTAAGAGGGGGGAAAAGCAGAAGAGGAAGGTATTTGTAATCTTCACTTACATCTTATGGCAGCTCTGTGCTGAAAACATCTTTTTTATTATTATTATAGAATTATTTGAGTTGGAAGGGACCTTGAAGATCATCTAATTCCAACCCCTCTGCCGTGGGCAGGGGACCTATTATTTTTGTTATTGTTTTAATTGTTCTTTTAGAGGAAGAGGTTGGGGAATTTGCTGCTATTTTCCCAGTGCCTTTTCTAAAAGATGGTTCAACAGGGTGTTTGGGGGAAATGTGACATTATTTGGTTTTGGCATTCCAGCAGAGCTTAAAATGAATCCCGAATACCATCTTACGCATTTCCTCCTGCACTGAATGTCAGGAGCAATTCATGTTGCTGACAGCTATGTCAACATGTGAAACTGAATGAAGGACAGGAACTAAACAAAAAGCTAATAATAGAGGAGGCAAGAAAGTGAGAAGTGAACACTTCATTAGGAAACTTTCTCGCTGTCATGAGTAAGAGGACGGCATAGTGCAGCCTGCCTTATCTGTTACTGCATGCGCCGTGTTGACAGCGTTCAAACGGCGAGAGCGGTTTGTATGTGTGTTTTGTGAGTATGGGAAACAAGCAAGTTACCCAAGAAATATGCACAGTGGACTTATGTTTAGGCATACAAATGCCACTCTGATTCCTCTCCATCTTGCTTATTTATTTATCGTAGTTTAAACTTGTGCTTTCAAAAGATCTGCAAGGTACGGCCCGACGTGTACCCATTTCGAATGGTAAATAAGGTGGTTTGTCTCCCAGGCAATGAGAGGCATCGTGTTAATTGCTGTTTGATGCATCTTCTGCTATTAGAGAGTCATTGCTGATGGCTCAGTGGTTACCACAGGATACGCACTGTGGTATGTAAGTGTATGCTGGTTAGTGTAAACTAACCGGCAGCTCCAGTAAGGGCTGTTGGAGATGTGTTTATTCTATTCTGAGATATGCTTCGTCATCCCTGTTCTGGCCTGTAACGGGTTACAGGCGCCGCTCCCTGTTTTTCCTAGTAGAGCTGGCAAACAAGCTAATCTGGAGGCCAGCAGAGAAACAGTCGGCGTACTGGAGGGGATGATTCTGGAGTGCTGTGTTACTGCCCGGGTGCGTCGTGTACCGCCAGCAGAAATCAGAGAACGCGGTCCCGGTTCTGCTGTGTGTGGGTAAATCTGACTGTTTGCATCACGCAGGTATGGAGTGGCTGCTAAATATGGGACAAGCGTATGTAAGAGGATCTCTATTAGCAGGGAATATGATACAGCACTTCTGTGTCCTGAAAAAAATGTTCAGCTATAAATATTTCTTTACCATTGTAAATAGAAAACTTTAGTAAAGAGGCTCATATATAGTTTGCCTTTTTCTAGTAGTTAAACCTGCTGGTTTGTCTTTTACTTGTGATTCAATCTAGGCCATATAAAACAGGTTGATGTCTTTAATTATTAGTACATTTTGTGCTGATTTTTTTCAGGGTGGATGGCTGTGCAGATCTAGTACATCTTGTGTATAACTGAATTGTTACATAAATTAAAATATTTTTCTCTTACCAGAATTAAAATGCTTTCTACGGGGACTTCTGCTTCTGATGCCAGGACTCTTCTGAAGACTTACTTTGTTGTGTGGCTTAAAGGAAGATGATACTGTTAATGAATTGTGAGCATCCTTCAGGAGGCTGGTGACCCTTCAATCATTGGTTAATGCTGTCATGGACAACTTCAAAAGGTAATGACAATATTTTTGTGAAACCATTCAGGCTAGTGCACTGGTATGGGGAAGACTGTGGGATTTTTTTTTTTTGGTTTAGATTAATGCCCAAAGCTCTTTTGTTTCACTCTAAAAGCCATTCACAAAGTATGAGAACAAATTAGAGGAAACAGTTCACTGGAGTAGCTGTCCAACTTCCTACATAAGCTGTCTTTGAAGAGTGTATTTGCTCTCCAGACGACCTTATAGTCTAGATAATACTTGAGCTAGCTTTAAATGAAATAATTTGGTTACTGGGAGCAGTCTTGCTGCAGAATACAAGCAGTGAAGTGACGTAGGTTTTGTTGAGCTGTGTATTGCTGCAGCCTGTCCACGTATCCGAGTACTTTATTTAGAACTTACTTTTCTTTTAATTGTTTTAAAAGTATACTGCAGATTATCATAATTACAATTAACTGTAGTTAATCACAAACTCTGCAACAGTTGTTTACTGCAAGGGCTAGATGTCATTTTATACTTATTTTCATGAGTCAGTACAAGATGTTTTTTGTTCTCAATAAGTCCCAGAAAACAATGCTTATTTTAACTATTAGTCTTACTGTTACTTGAGGGTTAGTTTCGGTTAACATTTCTTCATAGCATTCTCTTTTAAATTCAATAAATTTGTAGGCTACTAACCCATAAATAATTGTCATAAAATGTGATAGTTTATTAGTGTTTTAGTAGCAGTACATTGTTTAAGAGGATATTCAAAAGAGTAAAGTTTGTGTTTTAAGATATATTTCATCTGCTCACTCTGTTTATTCATTCTGTTTCGTCAGCAGTTTTGCAAAACACCACAAGCAGTTAATGCACCTTATAAAGGACTCCTGACCTTTTGCAGCTTCGTAAGTCGTATCTAGATGTCACCAGTGTTTCCCATGTTAACAGTCCTGAGCATGTTTTACTATATGTGCCTTCGGCGCCGAGCTAGGACAGCTACGAGAGGAGAGATGAACAGCCGGAGGGCTATTGAATCGAACACCCGGGCCTTACCTATCAATGTTGAAATAGTTCAGTATGCCAAAGAAGTGTTGGATTTCAGCTCCCATTATGGTAGTGAAAACAGCATGTCATATACCATGTGGAATTTAGCAGGTATACCAAACGTGTACCCTAGCTCCGGTGACTTTACTCAGACGGCTGTGTTTCGAACTTACGGGACCTGGTGGGATCACTGTCCTAGTGCTCGACTGCCCTTCAAGAGGACGCCCACCTCCTTCTGCAGCCAGGACTATGTGGAACTCGCTTTTGAGGAGCAAGTTTATCCCACCGCAGTGCACATTCTGGAAACGTATCATCCTGGAGCTGTAGTTCGGATACTGGCTTGCTCTGCAAATCCTTACTCACAAAACCCCCCAGCTGAAGTAAGGTAAATTTTCCTTTTCTCTGTACTTTAAAGCACTCCTCTATTCTCTAAAATGTTAAATACTACAAATAATGCTGTTTAGCAAACTTTGCTTCTTAGTATTTCTCTATTTCATTTTTACCCACTAACGTTTTCTTTATTTCTGTGTGAATTTAATAATGTGGTGACATGTTTTGAAGAGATGTGGATTTTTCTTCTTGTAGCATGAATTAATGCAGATCCTTATATGAGATTTAATTTGAGTAAGGAGAGGTTTTTTTTTGTGTTGGAATTCTTATGAGCAGTAATTATGTATATCCAAAATCATTTGTGAAATGGCAGTTCTGAGTTCTTTCTCCAATAAGAAAGGAAAATTGTCCAGAAGACTGAGGATTTGTGGCTGCACTATCGTCCTGTCTCAAGTAGCCATGAACTTCTCTCTGCGTGCTCTAGGTTGTGTGTGTATATATATATTAGAATTGGGCACTATACTTATCCATTTGGAAATGAGGCCAAAACCAGAAGTAGAGAATGGTCAGACAAAAGGTGATGCCATTTGTCTGATCTTTATTTTTGGTTGAATCAAAGAGTGTGAGTAGCACTTGATCTTCTTATTTGCTCCACAGGCGAAAAGCAGCCCACTTGGTCCTGTTGTTTTTTCTGATAGTAAGAACTCCTGATCACATTCTGGTTAGGGGGCGAGGGGTCAGGAAAGAGGGGGACCTGGAGAATAGTAAAAGGATGAAGAAAAATGCTGTAAGCGAGGTAGGAAGCTCATCGTGAGGGGGTGTGGAAATAGAAACAGAAAGAGAACCCATGAAAGCACAGAGTTGGGGAAAAAACATTAGCTATCGGTATATGCAATCAAAGTATGCCTAAGGCACACTTCGGCATACTAGACAATTGATGTTTTCTTGTAAACATTAGAAAATCAGGTGTTTTGTATGTATTAAGAATTCTCAATGAATCTGTTTTGTGTGGTTGTGTCATCTACTGTTTAGTAAGTTTGTTTTACAGCTCTCTAATGAATAGATACTGTGTAGCTCTAAAGTAAACGTCTGGATTCGAGGAGCAGCGATAGGTCGAGCTAATAACGATAGGCCTATGTTAGGAAGTAGGAATGTGTTTGGCACTAATACAGAAGTTATTTATAGGATTGTGTGGGTGAAGGTAGCTTTTAAGACTTCTGAACTTAGAACCTAATGTGAAATGACTTTTGGTCAGTTGTTCTGTGAACTTTAATTTTACTTGTTTGATAATATAGTGCAGATTTATGTAGAGATTATTTCTGTAACTTCATAACATAAGAAGATAGTATGCTGCAGTGCAATGCAAGGATATAATTCTGAAAAATAAGCCAATGATGTCTTAAAAAAATGCCTATGTAGTTGTTGGTTCATAAAACACAAATAACTTTTCCCAATTTTGAGTAAAGACCAATAAGTTTTCAAAAAAAAAAAAAAAAGCTTAAGAAATGTTAAATGAAGGAGCTGTTTAGTAAGGTGCACTAGAAATAAAGAAAAATGTTCAGAGAGCTAAAAGAAGAGAAAATACTCATTAGAACATCCTAAAGTTTTTTTTTTTATCCTCTTGAAATGTGGTTAGACTGAGAGCTCAGACTTCCCCTTTTTCATAAGAACAGATGGAATCTCTGTAGGACCCTGCTTTTCTTTGTAGACAGAAGTATTTTCTGTTCTGCTTACCTAGGTTAGTGTTATTTTTGTTTAGAAGGCTAGCAGTCTCAGCGAGCGTTGGAACCAGTTATCCGTTCTACATTTTCAGTAACTTCTGGTCTTGCTGCTAGAGAAGTGCTAGAGGGATTTGTACTTTTCCTCAGTAGGAGTTGGCTGTTTGCAGATGCACCTTTCCTTTGTCTCCTACTTCTGAAAGATACAAATGTGTCTTATCCGTAGTGTGAGGTAACCCTTTCTCCACATGATGTATGCAGTATTTTTTCTCCTTCCTTTTGCTCACCTATAGAGGGGAATATGAAGAGTTACAAGAACCTGTCCTCTCTTCTGCTTAATTTCCCCTGTTTTCCCTTCCAAAAAAATCTGAGATGTCAACTAAGAATAACTTTCTGGAAGTAGGAATGCTGTTGATAATCTCAGGTGATTCAGTGCTTGACAGACGTGTTGAACTTGAACTACCACACCATTTCCTTTCCTTAGGAGGCAATGCCTCAGTTACTCAGAGGGCTTTTAGAGCCTTGTGTTCCTCTTTCTGACTGTTGTGATGCTTTTAAATCACCTGATTACCTAAAACCAACCAGCACTTACAGGTTTTTATTTGCTGGCTCTTGGTCTGTTTCTTTCTGAACACCACCGCAGAAAGGGCAGGTTATTAGAAGAGGTCCTTTTCACCAGCTTGTACTTTGAAATAAAAAGGAGGCCAAATTCTGGAGTCAAACCTGTTGTGAGAGGAAGAAGTCTGAGACTTCTTTAAATGTTATGTTTAGTGAAAACGTTCTGCTTAGTGGATTATACTATGCCAGCTGGATGGTTTTTTTTTTTGCGCAGTATTTAAAACATCAGCGCATGCAAGACTTTGCTGTGTGCAAAAGCTCCTAACCCGCAAGAGGCTCTGTGATGGCTTGGTGTACCACAGTTCTTGCTTAAGAGGTATTTTATATATCCTTGTAGGAAAATGCCTATAGCCCACATAGTTGGCCTGCAGGTTGCTCTGTTGCTTGTTCTGTACTTCAGTCGCGCCAAAAATGACTTATGCATGTGTTCAGAAAAGGGTCTTTAGTGGGGTTCCTCTGGTGGTGGTGAATTGGATATTTCTGTCAATCACAGCTTTTTTTCAAGTCTTTTTTACAGGTGGGATCAGCTCTTCATTGAGTGGGAGAAAGCATTAAATTATTTTTCAGGTTGGAATGCAATTCTGCCTAACTAATGCTTAAACTCCTCAGCTAATTTGAGTTTTTTCATGGTAGTTTAACCACAGTTTCCAGTGAATTGAGTATTCTCTGTCATCTTGTGCTGCTTTAAAAACAGAAAACATTATATCACTCACCTCTGCATAAAACAACTTTTAAAAATCATAACTATCAGAGAAGCATGCATCTTTACACACAGAGACGTTTTTGTGCTTTTCATTAGTGCTACTCATACTTTTGCTGGTGAGAAGTATTTTTAATTTTGGTAATTTCTTAAAACTATATACAACCATATGTTAGTATCCATGTGCAAATTTCTTAAACGAATTAGCTGAGTGCAGAAAATCCAAGCAAAAATTACTGAAGTGAGATTAAGGGAATATTGTAGTGAAGAAATCCCTCTTTTTTTTGTTAGATGACACTACATGATTATGCTGATGCGAGCATGTAGGTTTTGTACTGCAATACGTGCAAATGTTTGGTCTGGGCTTGGTAGCAAAGGTGGTGGGTCCCTCTTCAGCCTGCAGAAGAGGCAGCTCCACGCAGCTGTACTGGGGGCACCGCAGCTGATAGTGGTGTGAGCTGGGCCCAACCAAGGAGGAGACCTCGTGTTTTGTTTCTCTTAGTGTATTAGACTGAAGGATAGGATTTAACTAGCTTCTGTGATGAGGGCAGTGTTTTCTTCTTTTTTTCTTTTTCTTCCTCATCCACCCAGAAGGTTTATTCATGACAATTCCCTAACGGCTTCTTCAGTATCAACCCTTTTGAAACACTCTGATGCTCCTAACACTTTGTTAGCTGCTGTCAGGCAGTAAGAGCTTGTGTGCGTTTAAATAGGAGCTTTCAAGTCAGAAGTAATTTTTTTCTAAAGTTTTTCAACTTTTTCCTTTTACAAAAATAACTTTGATTTTTAAATTTGGAATATAAAAGAAAAAATGGTCCCTGTTCTTCTGTCACGGTCTTTTTTTAACTTAATTTGACAGTTTCTCTTATCTTGTGTACCTTATAGTGACACCACATTCATGTGTTTTTATAAAAGCTCCAAAAACAGTTTCCTAACTCATCTGGGATGTGTGGCAGTACTTGGGGTGATGTTTCACAGTATGTCTTTACTGTTATGCAATGATTGCTTCTTTAGTAGATTGGGATATTTTGTGTTTCGTTGTTGTTGTTTGCTTGTTTTGAACCACCTCCCCTCCCCCGGCTTGTTTTCTACAGATCCTAAATAGGTTGTTTCTCAAAGGTGAGACGATAATTATTTTACTGGCTGGGAGCAGTTCCAGAACTACCAGTGGCACCATTCTGCCTTCTGTAGTCTTGCCATTTACGTCTTTTTAACTTATTTTTTTCATGTTGTTTAGAATATTGCTAGATGCTCTTTTGAACAAAATTCCAAGTTTGATTTTGTAGACGAACAGCCTGGCTCAGTATTTTCAGGCTTAGCTGTGTTAGCTGCATGTGAGGCCTCTTTCTGAAGGCCTTGAAGCCTGTAAAGCCACTGCAACCAGAAGAGAAAGCTAAGGAAGAGGGATGAAGTAAAGGGCTTCTTCTTCTTCCTTTAGGAATTTCATTGTATATAGGAAATAGGCTCTGTCTCTGAAAGCCAAATCCAGATGGGAATGTTGCAGATTTCTTTGCTGGCAGACGTCTTTGATTAAACAAATAAATAAGTCTCCCATTCTGATAAAGGGAGTAAAACTGGAAATGTAGTGTGGTCTTACGGGTCTCTGTCTTGTAGACAGTGGCATTTGGATGCTTCTTCCTGCTCTACCTTTTGTTCCCTGTGAACCTTGGAGGAATGCACCCAAAACACTGCTGATACTATCAACACATTAGAGTGTGGTAAGGGACCTTCAGGGCTGTATCTCACCTATGTCTAACACCCAACTTAAGTTCTAGCCGTTTGCGTCCTTACTTATAACTTGTTTTAACATCTTCAGGGAAAACAGGTCCTTCTTTTTGTCCAGATGACCGTCACAGGTAAGTGACGGTCAGTAGCCAACTCAATTGTGAATTTCTTGGGAAAGGACACTTATTTTTTGTGCTTCAGGATCATGTACTGCTTTCTTTACTTTCTACCCCAATCTCAATTTTATAATGCAAGAAGTCTTCTCAGTAGATTGCAGACAGTTTAATCTTGTCTCACAGGAGAAGAATCTGATTTATTTGTCCTAGGAGCCACTTTTCCAAAGGATCTTTCTTATATATTTTCTTGGGAAGTAACTAGTTCTACTCAGACATAATCATAGCTATTGCCTTTCTGCATAAAAGCTTTCAAACAGCAACAAAAAATAAAAAAGCAGTATTTGTTGGGATTCAATTTCTTTTTGTCTTGGGTTAAATAGATTCTGGAGGATCTTAAGTTTGGAACAAATGCAGGCAGCCTTATTAGTGAAGATAATAAGATACACATCCTCAGACCAGAACTTGGCTGTCAAAATGCCTTTCTTCCAAAGGGTTTTGAAGCGGATGGTTTTAATGAAAAACACTCCAGAACAGCAGAAATGCAGTTCTTACTGAAGCCTCTTGGAAATATTTTTTTCATCCATTTCCAAGTATAGAGGCTTTTCTCCCATTTAGGTTGCATATAGCCTGTTCAGTGTCAAGGTACATTGATACATAGATTCTAGAGGAAGAGACCACTTCCAGTTGCAGCAGCGGATGTATTAAGAGATTGCTTACACTAGGGAAGAATATACCAACCCTGACCCAGAGCAATTACTATGGCCTGTTTTTTTGTGTGGTGCCACCAAGGGAGAGAATAACGTCAGAAGCAACTTTGTGGACTTGAGGCTTTCCAGTTAAACCAGCGGCTGATTCCTTCAGAGAATGATTTGTAGGCTGTTGATGAAAAAAGCAGTTTGACGAGGACAGTGGAAAATAGTCACTGGCCTTGTTGTTCACCAGCACTTGGTTTGTAACATGGAGTTTCACAAGACTGTGAAAAGTGCTGCTATGTCTTTCATTTACTGTTCTCTAGTTTATTACAAAGGCTGGGAGCTGAAGGCAGTACTTGCTGAAGGAGGTTGTTGCTTTGCAATTTGATGAATATAGGCCTGCAGATGCATTTTTTTTTCCAGTGCTGCTGCTAGTTAATCCTTTCTCCAGGGCACCAAAGGAGAAGTCAGTAACTAAGACATGTTCAGTTAAAAGTTGATGGTACAGTGTGTGTTAATTAATGAAAATACAGTCCTGAGTTTCCCTCAGGATGGTTTGAGTGGGTATATGAGAGTGTCTAAGAAAAATATCAGGTGGTGATCTGGGTGTGTTCAAGAAAGGTCATGTGCAATGCCAACATTAGGTATTTGCTTAGGGCATCGACCTATGGAAGAGGGTGTGAGAGTGGGACTAGATCTGTTGTATTTTTCCATGAGTTGACATTCATCTCCTAAACTAATGAAATTTTCATTCGTAGTGTAAGTTTCAGAAAAAAAAAAAGAAAAACTCTTAACCTTATGGCAGAGGTGTCCACTCTAGTGTGTTGGTACTTGCTGACGTTCCATATGTTCTCCAATCCTGCATGTTTGGTTTTAGTTCATTGTATTTTTTTTTCCTTTGACAGAAGACTTCTTCAGGCCTCCTATTCTTCTGTAAGGTATTCATGGAGAGTGGCATGATGTAGGATAGGAAAATTTGTCTGTGCTTACCTGAAAACGTCCATTGTGAAATGGAAGTTTCAGCCAATATGGAATAATTTTCCTATCCTTGAAATGTGAGCAAATATCAAGCTTCTAAGGCTTATTTATACTGTGTTATGTTTAATGGAAGTCCTTTTATATGTTTTACTTTCTGTTATGATGGCCAGAGTTTAGGCATTCGGATCTGGAAAGCAAAGCATGTTTGGTTTTTCCTGTGTGTTCTGCAGTACATGTTAGTGTTGAACAGCACTTGCAAGCTCAGAGTAGTGGCATCTGTTACGGGGAGCAGAGGTGCTGAGGTACTAGGAAGCAGACCCAGCGTCTCTGAGACCTGTGGGATAAGACAGTCTGAGACGCATATTTGAAGCTGGGACCAGGCTGATATGAAAAGGTGGAAGAGATAGGGAAGTGTCTGGGTTTTGCACAGGGAGGGTTCGGAGATTGCTTTAAGTGTAACGTCAAAGGGCCAGTGGCTGCTGGAGGCTTCCTTCTTTGCTAATCAGCTGAACTTGAGGATGAGGAAGAGGGGAGGAAAAGATGGGTATCAGTGACTGAAGGACCTCTAAAATCCACTCACTGGATGAGGACCGATGCACATATAAAGAGCATGTTTCTGTTTTCAGGCCTTTTGACAAGCTTGGGAGCACTCAAGACCTAATGAATATAAGACTTGATTCTCCAGATTACTCAGTTGGCAGCAGGGTTCGCTGTCAGTTACTGGAAGAGATTTGAGGTCTGTGTGTACAAGTGAGGATGTATGTTTGGAAGCTCTGTGCATGCACTGAACCTTCTTCTGTCACTGGAACAAAGAACATAAAAATATTTTAGTTTATCGGTTTCGAAATTTTAATATTCTTTTCAAAAGGCCCTTTTAAAGATGATCTGAAGATCCTATTTTCTCTGATATTTAACCGTAACATTGTACTAATAAGATAATTTGACAATGAAATGCTTCTAAAAATGGTATTTTACTTACCTGGTTAGATAAAGGACGGGTGATTTTTTTTAAAAAGGATTTGTTAATGCTGCAATTTGGACTTCTTTGATGTGAATGAATGAGAGCTGTGGTTTTTTTTTTCCCTTTTGTGTTTTTGTGAAAACCTTGTGAGGTTGGCTGACTGTATTTGAGTTGCTTGACAAGACTGTTCCCTGCGTACTAACATACGATCATTGTCAAGACATCTTCAGTCCATTTGTTGCAATAACCTTACCTGTGAAATGTTGGAACGTGTGTATAACAGTAGTCTAACACAAGTGCATGGCAATGAATGTACCATTTGTTTTGTTAATTAGCAATACAGAGAAAATATGCCACGGTTATGAAGTAGTGTGACCTGGTAAATTCATTCTTTGGATATTTACCAAGGCTAGGGAAAAATGTAACAATTTTCACTTGCCTTTCAACCATGTTTCTTGCTTTCTGAATACTTCTGACAAAAGCACTCTTCTGTGTTCAGAAATTGGTTTAGTTACACTTAATCCCGTACTTGTGCCCAATTTTTTTTTCCCACAGATGGGAAATCCTTTGGTCCGAGGCACCTACAAAAGTGAATGGTCCCCAGGCTCGGCAATTCACACCTTGTATCAAACAAATAAACTTCCCCACAAACTTAATTCGAGTGGAAGTGAACAGTTCTCTTCTGGACTATTACACTGAATTAGATGCAGTAGTACTACACGGCGTGAAAGAGAAACCTGTGCTTTCACTGAAGACTTCAATGATTGATATGAATGATATTGATGAAGATGAGGATGAAGAGAAGTATGGCTGTGGAATGGACACTCTTAACAAACAGTTCAGCATTGTTACCCTCAGGGAATGGCCGACTAATGGGTATTTTGACAAGCTGCCTTATGAGGTGAGAAAAGCATGTTTATACTCCAATACAGTTTTTTAATAATTGAGTGCAAAAGTGCCGTATGCAGTGTACTGACCAAGAATGTTATTTTTTTCGGTTACAGTTCCTTGCATTCTTTTGTGAGTCTCCTGCGGTTACAGTATAGTTATGCCTGAGTTATGATAGTCTGTCTACTTCCGTGGGTGGATATTAACAAGTCAGTTTGCTGGTGTTTGCATTGTTACCACATTTACTTCTCAGGAATCCCTCCACCGATGTACTTTTTTTTTTTTTGCCAGTTATTCTAGCCTTAAACTTCTAGCTCTTGAATTTAGAATCTTCCACTAGTTTTCCAGTAGTACAGACACAAGTAATTTTTAGTCCTTATATTTGACAATGATGTTATAGGGAAAAATGGAAAAAGAATGTATAAATTATTTTTGCTTCCAAACCTTTTATTGGTTTAAAGTTTCTTTTCCTGATCTCTTACAAAATCCTGGAACTGCTGGAAATATGATTGCTGAATATTGTGTGCTGACCTGGAAAGTCTTACTGGAGCGTAGACGTTCACGGAGACTGGTATCATAGAGCAGGAAGGGAGAGATGATCACCTTCACCTCTTCAGAAATAAACTGGGTTTGCATGTAGTGGAGAGGAGTCTTTACTTGCTGGTCAGACCTCAGGACCTGTTCCTACCCCTTAGGCTGCTGCAGTCTGGCAAAAGAAGCCAGTTTTTGTTTTCTGAGGTAACATATCAAATGCTCACTGCTCACGGTGCTTTTGGCTTGAATCAGTTTCACTTGTGAAAGCGAAGGAGGGTGGTGAGAGATACTGTCACTGATTGCAGGGCATTTTCAGAAATATGTGACAACAGTATTTTGTTTTCATTATGTCTTTTGTTTCTAAGCTCCCTAGTTCAGCACGTGAAGGCCATGTTGGGTGCCTGTGTGCTCTAGTAACCTGCAGGACTTTTCTTCTGCTTGGAAAGAGGACAAGAATATGACGATTCTCTCTATCTTCTGTGTGTTTATCTTCTTTTAAAAGCTTCTTTCAGTTCTTGAGGGCTTATTTGTTGTTGCTACAGTGGAATAACAGATGAGGATACCCATCCTCATCGTGACTTAGCACTAGTGTTTTCTTCCTCCACAGAATCCATATAGTAAATATATTTCACTGTTGCTGCTTGTATTGGAGTAAAGAAAGTAGTTTTCTGCATATGCAAGGGCGTAGTTGAGTCTAGAACATCTTAAAATGTGTAAATGTGTTTGAAATCTTTGTTTGTCATTCAAACAACATTAATGGTAGGGAAAACTTGATTCAAATCTGGGCAGTCTTGTTTGAAAAGACTGGATAAACTGCTTTGTAATATAGCTGCCTATCAGAGGCCTATCCAAGATTAATCTTACTTTTGTTCTGCACAATTATACAGATTATCAAGATTATAGTATATGTAATTATAATGTGTAGTCCTGTTACTCCTTTGAACTCCTGCCTCCATGTGCCCTATTGTGCTTTTCTGCTTTCCTTTTTGTGTACCAGCTACCTTTTTTAATCAATTTTTTAACATGTTTGGTTTCATGAATGCATTTATATGGTCTATCAATACCAAGCACATTTTTTTTTATTCTGCTTTGATTTAAAGAACCTGAATGGCTAGAATACTTATCAGAAAACTACAAAGGAGTATTTCTGGACTGGTTTTGTGACAGCAGCAGTCCCAGTCTTCTGCTTTCTTGATCCAGATGGAATGCTTGGGTATTGAAACAACAAAAATGTTGTGCTTTGTAGTATGACAGTGTTTTATCTCATCTGATATGGGAGCAGTACTCTGCATGCTGTCTTCAAGAATGACAAGTGTCAGATTTTTCTGGAAGTGTTTGAATTCTGTAATGAAGTAAGGAAACCACCAACTCCTTCCAATTTTGATTATGACACATTACATGAAAAAATTTTCTTCTCGTAGGCTCATGCTGATTATGAATGTGCAACTGTCCTTAGTATTCATACATGGCTGTTTCTTATTTGAGCTGACTGTTTCAGGCTTCTTCATTCTACCCAACATAATTCACGAAATATGTAAGCCGAATGGTCTTCTATGCTAATCTTGAAGTAGACGACAGTTCTTCCAGTCCTCGTTTTGCCTTCAGTGTCTTTCTGAAAATTCTGTAGTCTATGAAAGCATAATCTATGTTGCTCTTCAGGATTGATTGCTGCAGTGTGAGCTCTAAAAACGTTGTTATAGTCCAGTTAGCTTCTGCCAACAAGAGAATAATGCTCAGCTCCTGGGGTGTAGAATTCCTTAGAAGAAAGTGATGAGCTGGTTGAGAGAATATTCCTTCCGTGCTCATGGGCAGTGTTGACAGATCCTTAGTAGCTGTGGAGTACTTGTGCTCTCATCATCTGTTCTCCAAAATTATCTTAAATTTGAGTAAGGATTTTCTAGGAGCCTCTTCATGTCTGTCTTTCTCCTCATTATCTTTGATCAACTTGCATTGCTTGTAAAGTGGAATGGGTAAGGCCTTAGTTTTAGTCATCTTTACAGGCATGCTTGAGACCTGAAGGCCTGAACCAAGCCTTCAAGAAATTGGAGAAATACCTGCCACAGCATACCTGTTGTGCAGTGTGAGACTCACTAAGATACTCGGGTACCAAGAACTTCTGTCCTCTGGAGGAAAGGCAGGAGAAATCCTGCATGCTGCAGTCCAAAATATATTTTTGATATAAATTTTCAATACAAAAAGGTATAAGTGATGTTTTCATCATTCCTTGAAGCCAGTTTTTCCTGAATCTGCCTAAAAGATTTATGAGCTGTTTTTGTCTACTGGGGAAGTGAGTTTTACCACTAGATATGCATTTGGCACTTACATTCCAGGAAAATTGGTCTTAAATGTAAGACATACATCCCTGAAGTGATGCTTAGAAGAACTGAAGCAATAAAAAGGAGCATTTTTATCACACAATTCTTGCATCTTTCCAGAACAAATATTTGTAGGCTTTTAGATAATTGGTAACATTTTATGCCTCTCTTTGGATTGAGAATCACGCAAGGTCTTAAAAGCTGCTTTAATGGCTGATAACCATGTGGCACAAGGTTCCCTTCGGTCAGTGGCTAATGTACTGCCAGTTGCCGTAGCAGACGAGGCTCTGAGCAGCGGCACATGGAGAAGACAGCTCTACAGCCCTAGCCTTCCTGGAGGCTTGATAATTTGTGCAGGTGGTCAGTATGATGCTTTTCTGTTCTTGGAATCAAGAAGGGGGTTAAAACCTTCACAGCCTTTCATTGCTGAGAAGATCAGAGCCTGTGCTGTTGTGCTGTAAAGCCCATTCCACTGAAGCGTTTTATGTGGGTAGGATGAAGAAAAGGGAGACTTAAATGGAATGTTGCAAAAGAGTTGCAAGGTCCTCTCTTCATGTATTCACATAAGCTATTAAGTGTGTATGCATTTGCTGGTGTAAGCTATGGGATCGTGGAACTAGGGACTACGTTTTTTTTAAACTCTGCTGAGGAATACCAAAAGCCACAGAATGTTTATTATCTACTTCCTGCCTTCTTTCTTTTCCTTTTTGTGCATGTACCCTTCATCCTTTATCTAAGCATGTCATAATAGCAGTTCTAATTATTTAGAGCCTAAGCTGTGGCAGCTCTAGTTGCAGAACAAAAAATTACAAGTAATTTGAGTCTTTCTGAATTAGTTTGTTTAGGCTAACATATTTTCATATTGGAAGGGCTCAAATAGAAGGATTGAGGGAGGAAATTGATAGAAAGCACAGAAATGTTAGGTTTGACTAGTATTAGAGGGCTGTCTTCTGACCACATCAAGTTCTACATTATCATACTATAGCCAAAGAAAGTATATTATTGGATTGAAGTGATTATTGCTTGCTACAGTTCATATTTAAAAAAAAAAAAAATTTCCTGGTTGGTAAGTAGTACTAGAAGCTGCAGCCCTGGTTAATTTTTATCCTGTGCATTGAAGCGTGTGATGGGGATCCTGTCTGAGCTTACAAGCAAACTTCGATGCAGTAGGTGAGATTTGTTTTGTTTTTCAAAGATGTTGTATTTTTGAATTTATAATTCAAAATGTATGTAAATGTTTAAGGTGTCGCAATGAAGGACTGTGGTGATGATTTAAAAAAAAAAAAAAAGGCAGATCAGATAAGACTCAGGATCCTTTTGGTGTGCAGATAGTGCTCTGAATTTGTACATTGTAATTCTCCACAACTCAGCAAATAGTGATTTGGAAGCCTCCAGTTTCTAGATATTATCTCCAACATCTGTTGATCTCATCAGATCTCTAAAACTGGGTATGTGCAGTGTTTCTCCTGGAAATGCGAGAAAGTACTTCTTATTATTTTGATTTTTGATCTATCAAAGGCAATCAGTGTTAAATTAGCTATATTTTTTCCCCTCTGTTTTTCAGTGATCATTGTTTTGACTGAACGATTTATAAAAAAGTGAAGCAATAGTTGTAGTAATTTTTCATAAGTACAGAGTAAAAACAGTTGTTTGCAGGAAGTAATGTTGTGAGATCAATTTTCAAAGCAGATAGTTTTGTGGTGTTCTTAGAATCACCGTGACCACAGCATAACACAGTACAGCACATCACGTCGCATACTCACAATGGTATCAAGTTGTACTTTATGCTAGGATATACCTACTTAAATAGTGCATTTCTGACAGAGTCCAGACTAATAGCGATTAATGGTTATTAGCCTGTAGATTTGGAACCTGTTATATTTGTTTAATCAAAAGCAAGAAAAAATACTTCATTTTCATAGTGATATTTCATTTTTTTCATTCTAGATATTTCATCTTGGGTAGGGTAGGGTTGCAATGTCCTCTATGTTATAAAGTACTCATTATAGTCATCAGTTAGTGTTAAGGAACACTGGTGAGGCATTTATAGTTTTATTCACCATTATCTTTACTGCTCAGAAATCACAAAGTAACTTTATTTTCTGTTGAACACAATTTGTGTTGCTTTGTATGAGACATTTATTACACCACATTAGTTGTAGACATAAATTTAGCTAACTGTGCAGCCTTCATTGCTGAGCTGTTTGTTTTAGAAAACCTAATAAATATTGGACGAATCTGAGGGAGAAAATACAAAATACTTAGTTGGCTTACAGAATGCAGAATATCTGAAAGATTGCAAAACAGTTGGAAAGTGTCTTTCAGAATATTGAAAATTGTTTAAAGCTAATAGGTGATCTTAGACAAATGTGTATGTGTTTAGGTATATCCTACTGCAAAGCCAAAACAGTGTTTGTGTTTTAAGCTGAGGCAAAGCAAAAGTCCAAGCAAAGGAAAAATCAAAATATCAACGTAGGATCATATCTACATTAGCTCCTAGTTTGATGCGTCTCCTATTGAAATGCTGACAACCTAAATGTCAGTTGGGAGCAAACTTTGATTATAATTTGTTAACTGTGATGTGTATATGCAGTTCATTGCTATTACATTGAAATGTCTGCTCTGATCCACAGTATCAAGCTGAGGCAGAGGTAAAAAGCCAGGAGTGTTTTTATGGGCAAGGAAGATGGAGGAGAAGAGAAGGGAAGAAGAAAGTCTTGAAATCAAGCTTGAGACAAACTTGAGTATATGCAAGCGCAATGTTTTGGCATTGGATTTTATGTTAAATTTCTGAAGAGCATGTAGATCTGTGGAGTGTTTGATATCCAAATACTAAATCTGGAGCTGAGTAGGAAGTAACACGTTTCACTTTTCAGGAAATTGAATTGTTTACTTATTTTTTTCTCTTCCAAAAGTAGAGGGGAAGAGGGAAGGTGGAAGCTAGCTGTATAAACTGGTACTGTAGAAGTACAGTCTGCTTGGAAAAAGGCTTCACTTTGGTTTTATGTCAGGCAATTTATTACAATTTTTGGTGGTTTTGTCTTATTTAAACAAATTAAAATGAAACATTATGGTATTTTGAAAGGGCCACAGGACTCTCCTCAGTTTATTTTTTTTTGTTTATGTTAATTCACTGATTTCATTTCAGAGTTTTTTTCCCTACTCTGCTTGAAAGTGCTTGTTCACTTCTAATTACACAACTTGAGTGCAGGTGCTTACAGCTGTTAAAGGCAGCCACAGTAAAGTAAACATTACTTTTCAGATTTCATTTTTCAGGTGTTTTCTCTCAGGTATCTAAGCTATGGGAGGGTGTTTTTTTTTTTTGTTGCAGGATTTTGTTATTTTCAAAAGTGAGTATTTGTGTGTGTTTCTGTATTTGTTAATCTTTCTCTAGAAGGAAAACCAGAGCTTGATAGGAGACAGGATATTTCTTCTTTTCCGAGTGTGAGATAACTCATTAAAAAATGTATATAGCGGAGCTAGTGAGAAGGGCTGGTGGTTATTCTGAAGCTGAGATGATTCAATTTGATAAAGGTAAAAAGGGGTTTTGCATTTCAGATTCGACTCTGGCATAGAACAGAAATGCTCTCAAAATATTACAGCAAGAAAGAGATTACTTCATAAAGGAAGATCTGAATGTGTTGAAATTTTTATCTAGTTGCATAGTCCAGCACGGATGGGAGAAAATTTAAGGTAGAAATCAAAACACTTTTTTTTTTTTTAGAGCAGAGGAATAAATCTTAAATTGATTCAAGTTGTGGGGAAACTGGGACATGGTATGATTTTCATGTACTCTGCAGATATGCTACCATCTTAAAGCTGAATCCAGAGAAGAAAGAGGATGCCAATTCAGTGTTCTGATCAATGGAAGTGCAGACATTGTGAAGGGAAATATGTAAACATAGTGTTTACATATATATCACTGTTTAAATTAGCATGGGTAAAAAAAACTTCTAATTTGAAAGCTTCCTGTCACTTTCATATGCTGATCTGCTTTTTCCTTTCTTGTTTAATATGTTGTCAAATTGAGAAGGCAGTGCAATCCTATTTAATAGCTAATCAATGATTTATTTGAGAAGTTACTTTTTAAGTAAAAAATAAAAAATGAAAAAAATCCTTTTGTTTGAAGTTAGAACACTTTTTTTATTCCATTGCAGTTTTGCCTTAGCATTTCAAGTGCTATATGACCATCTGACTTTTTTTTCCTGTTTTTAATATAGCTCATCCAGTTGATTTTGAGTCACCTTACAGTACCAGACCTGTGTAGACTAGCACAGACTTGTAAGCTACTGTATCAACATTGCTGTGATCCTCTGCAGTACATTCATCTCAGTTTACAACCTTACTGGGCGAGGATTAATGACACCTCTCTGGAATACCTACAGTCTCGCTGCACTCTCATCCAGTGGCTGAATTTATCTTGGACTGGAAACAGGGGAGCCATTTCTGTTTCTGGATTTAGCAGGTCAGTGCTAAATGTACGAAGTATTTTGACAAGCTCTCATTGTGGAGTTGCTGCACAGGTTTGTCACTAAGTGATTGAAAAATGATTGAAACCTTATTAAAACACAAGAAATGTCTTTGATTTACTGTAAAGCTTATAACTGTTGTTATGTAGAGAAAAACAAAAACAAACAAAAAAACCAAACAGCTAAAACATTAAGAGGTACTAGATATGGAAGCAGAAGTTGTTTCAGCATATAGTTTGCATGCTTCAAACTGCCTGTGACTGAGAGGCATCTTCCAGGGGGAGCAGTGTTTTGCTTTCTTCTGGAATTCTGAAAGACTCCATGACAGCTTAGCTGCAGAAAGTCCATCTTAGAAAGAAAACCTTTGCAGTTGTTCCACATACAGATTGAGTCATCAGTAGGACTGTATTAGAATGGCTGCAGTAATAAACAGATTACAGTGCATGCTTACAAGGTATGGGTCCTAAGTAATCACTGGAGTGCAATGTAAATGCAAATATTTTCATAAAAATGATTTAAAACACTAGTCCTGTTGGGAAACAGGGGGTTTGCAAGTACATCTTCACACTGAGTTGGAAATATGACTATGCTGTAGGTTATTAAAGCAGCAAATACGCAGGGATTCTTCTCTGTATAATGGCTGTGTTCTCTGCTTCCTTAACATATAATTTCTTGCTCTTTTGGTTGTTTGCATCAGTTAAGCAGCATCTATCAGTGCATTTCATTTATACAGAAATTGCTGCTTCAACTAAGTTAATCAGCAATGGCAGGTGAACTTGACCGATTAAAAACCAGAAATGTTTAATATATCTAAACCATAAATTCTTAGCTTTTCTTTCTTTTTTGAATGAAAAGGCTAAAAAGTATTCAAATGTTGTCTTTCCTTTGGTGCCTGGGTGCCTTCCCTGGGGTAGTAAAACGATTTGAAGAAATACTTTGTCATTTCCTTTTTCTAGAGCTTACAGTATAATCCAAGAGCCCTATGCTATGGTCTTTTGTGCTTGTTGGTAGAAAAAAGGAGATAAACATCAATTAATTGAACGGGATACAAATGTTTCTGCTAATTCTCCTAAATTTGGATTTCATATTAGATACATTATGCAGAAAATAAATATGTAAACTTAATTGAGAACTTGATGTCATGAAGTGTTTGCTTTCTGATGTGTAGCTATTAAATGTGTTTTTGAAAACTTAGTGTGACCATTTTAATTACTTTTTTAAATGTGCAGTGCCATTAAAAACTTTGTGCGGTATTAAAAGAAATGAATGTCCAAAATCAGAGAACTACAAATTTTACAATTCTGGCATATCTGGCTTCCAGTTAGTTTAAAATACCTTTTAACTAATTCGTGTGTTTTTTTTTTAACTTCACTGCTGATGTAATAGCAGCCCTGACTTGAAGTCAGCTGTTCTAAAATAATTATATCACCATTATGTGGGTATTGCAGGATCCAGGACATGTTAGTCATGACTTACCACAGTTTTTCCTCTTGGACTTTTAGACATTTCTCATGTGGCCTGAGTTTGGAGAGTTGTCTGGGGAGACTGTTGTTTGTTTTATCAGTTAACTGCTTACGTCTTCCAAAAAACTTGCTCACATTTTCAGATTGTAATTGTCCTTTTCAGAAATGAAATATTTATATATTTGTCTCTACGTGTAATATTAGAGGACATGTATGACTACATTTATTAGTGTAAAATCTTCTCTTGCTGCCTACTGCATGAATGTTTCTGAATCAGTTGGCTGGATTCTCTTCATCCTTTTTGGCTCTTACTTGGTATTGAACCTGGTATTGATGTTCATCTCTCTTTCTGCAAAGGAAATTTTCAGTAAGGCAGCGAGGTGTCCTGTGGAGTAACAAGCTGTGTCTTTTATTTTGGATTTACTTGATAAAAAGTTGTTTCATAACTTGAGGTTGAGTTCAAACTAGCCTAAATTGCTTGTTCCAATACTTCAAGTTTATCCATTTTGTGATAAGCTGCTGTATAAACAACCATGAATGGCTGTCAAGCCACTCAAATGGAGACGTAGAAGTTGTTTTGAAGAGCTCCATTATGTTATTTTTAAGGCCAGCCTATATTCCTCCATTTGAGGAGAAGGGGGGGGGTGGAAGTTATTTTCTAAATTAAATTTATAAATAACTTCACACACACTATAAATTGCTACAATATAAAATCAGGAAAATGCTAAAACCAGAGTAACTTATCTTCAATAGATAACAGGCATTTGACTTTTGCAGAACCTCTTTTTATTTTGTTTTATATATTTTTGCACTTTTTTCTCTGCACTTAGTGTTAAAATGGTCACTGTTGAATTGAAAACCAGTGGAGTTAGATTAATTCTCACAACTATACTGTTTAGCTTATAATTCCTGCTAGCAGATGCTTGTTTAAATGATACTCTTCCTTGAGATTTATTTTGGAAAATATCTTCCAAAATGTTTATATTTGTTTTTTTTCTGAAACCTAAAAGAGGTAATTCGTACTTACATCTTTTAAAGTGACACACAAATAACTGTAAAAAGAAAAATCATTTTTTCTCTTGCAAAAATATATTAAAGTAGAAACTTTTTAAAGAGTAATTTAAGAAATGACTGAAACAAATATTGTGTTATCATGAGAAGATAGAATGCTTCAGGCATATGAACATCCTGAGGCAAAGCTGAAGGTATTTTTACTTATCGATAACATCTATTCCTTAGGGCTAAAAATGACTATCATAATTTTTTCAGATCAACATATAATATAAATTAACTGAACTTTATGATTTAGAGTGAACTAAAAGTATACAGAGAAGTATAAGACAAATGAAATGAATATTTGAGCAGTATCAAGTGTCAGGAATGCAAAGCGACAGGGAATAAACGAAGATTTTGCAGAAGGTATTACATAATCAACACTGTTTCTCATGGCATTAGAGGTGGTGAACTTGTCAATGCAATGGGAATATCAGCATGGTAGGACAAGACGTGTATAGGAGAAGTGGAGTGAGTTAATTGGAGGTAGTAAATACGAAGATGCTGAATAGATGCGCAGGTGTTTAAACACCTAAATGGTGGTGGCAGCTTTAAAAACAGAGTTCTGCATGCAGGTTTCTGTATATCTTTTGTAATGTGGCTTATTTAAGCTGTTTTGCTTGAAAAACCAAAGGTGGTAGGATTTTTATTTGCTTCTAACATTTTATACTGTGAAAATGAATTCATAGAATTTAACTTTCACTTTTGTGATGCAATGTTGACATTTCAAGCATATCCAGAAATATTTCTTTAACAATTGTGTTGTCATTAAAATTTGAAGTCTTTAGTTGATGTTTATTACAGGTGTGCTTTGGCAGCATTTAACTTGGTGATGGTTTGCTATGAATCAAACTAGCAGGAAGGGTAGATAAGTTTCCGCAACATGCGTCTAATAGTCACGGAAGGTAGGAGTATTGTACGACTTGAAAGGGATTCTCATATTAAAACTCCAAACTGTTTTTTAATTTTGACAGTCTTAGTAAACCCTAGGGTTGCTGTAACTGAAACAAAGATTAAATACTGTTTATTTTGCATGCTTTTATTGAAGTAGCTTAATTTGTGTTCAGAAAAGCACAAGATCAGATACTTAATAAGCTCCCTACTTGAATGCAATGTTCTAAGATCTGATGACAAAGTTTAATACATGTTGGATTTGAAAACAACATTTTAATGATTATAATAGTTTAGAGGAAGGGAAGGTGACTTCATTTTAAAAAAAAAAACAACAACAACAACAAAAAAAGTCTTACTTTCATGTATACATACTCACATACACCAGGACAACAGAGATGTATCCCAAGCAGTCTGTCCAGAATGTCGTCTTCCTGTCCTGTGCCTCTGTCCTTCGTCTCCTAATCTGCATGTCCTGAGAAACTGCACATCCATATCTTCAAGGATCTCAGTGACCTGCCACTCTGGCTTCCACCAACGCATGCTGTTCTTCTGACCCTTCTATTTTCTGTTGTTTTTTTGTGGTACTTCTATACCTGTGTTTTCCCATTTGTTCTCTAGTCATATCAGTCCTAATGTTTTTATTATGATTCTGTTCCAGTGCCTAGCAAAATTAAAGTACGTGTTCAGATTCTACTCGGTTGTTTAACTGATCATATTTCATAACAAACATGAAGGGAGTGAAAGGAAATCACTGTAGAAATTGCATATATAAAGCATTGTTAGGAAAAGCAAGACTAAAGGGATGGATGACTATGCAGAAAAGGAGATGTTATAAATAGGATCCAGTCAATCTTCAGTGAGTAAAGGGAGAGGTATGTGAAGAAGTATTGCTTTGGATAGAAGGTGCTTTTGTTGGGGTTGGCTGTTTTCAAATGAGTGAAGTCACAGCCAGGTGTCCAATATCGGTTAAGTCTGAGAAGTATGAAGGCAATGCCACTTTTGTTGGGAAGCCTGAAACCCCATGTTCTACCTTGCCATATGGCTTTGGAGCTCTGCAGGGAAAGAAGTTAGCAAAAACCTCTGCCCCAAGCAGCCTATGAAGTGCTAACAAACTGTGCAGTTTTGACTAATGTGCTCTGTCCTGTTCTGGTTGGTGACTTCCTCAAGTTTCTCCTCCCATTTCTGTTCATTGCTTCACTTCATGCCTGTAATTTTGTTCATGTACCCTGCTGCGTGTCCCTTATTGCCCTTGCCTTTCTTTCTATTTAATATCTCCTGAAGAACCTTTTCCAAAAAGGCAGTAAAGCCGTGAAGAACAAGTGGTGAGCTCATTGCTATTGCTCTGTTTGCTCTGTCTGTGTGTTTTAAGTGTAATGAAATTAAATGTTACGAAGATAACTCTTCTAGCTGGTGAGCTTTGAGCTCTTTTCCAAGTGTAGGAGGTTAATATCGTGTTTCTCTGACCTGGTAATGTTAACTTTTAATAGTGATAGGAGGAGAGAAGTGTTGATCTGTACCAATATTTATAATGGCCAAGCCCTGTCAAATTATATGGCAGTTAACCTAACATCCATTATTGCGATGGAATAGTTCATAAAATATTTATCTGTTAGCAAATTAGAAGCTAGAGGTATAATAAATGGCAATTGACAAGGTTTTATGGAAAATATCACCATTCAAACAAACCTGATAATTTGTTGATGAAAGAAGCTGTGTAAATGTGTTGTTAAAGCACTCATTAAAGAGAAGAATCGGCTAATTGGCAATCAGCAATGAATCCATATGTCTGTACTCTGAGTTCCAGGGAATTTCCATCCTGTGTTTTTCCACAACTGTGTTGAACTCTGTTGCTGGTCTAAAATAGCAGTCTAACGTTTAGATTTCTGGTGTTAATTGTTATGAACTGTCGTGTCACTTTAGCTGTGACATTCCTGTAAGAGCCCACCAGTCTAGCTTACAGGTGAATTTGCTGTATCTGGTATGAAAACAACAAACAGGTGCTTGGTGTTTGATAAACTCCGATTTTTACAAGCTAAAATGGATTCTGAAGAGAGACTGCAGAGTTGCACTAAAAATAGTGGAAGAATCGATTTGAAGGACATACTTAGGAAAACCCCCATGGGTTTGGGGCTTCTGCCTTTCCTCAGAGTCTCTCTTTGTTTCTGTTTGTGTAAGCTCATGGGTATTGGGGACTTCTGAAGGTTGTCTTCTCCAAGCTCCCACCTGAAGCGCTGCTGTCCCCAGCACTAGATCAGGTCGGTCAAGGTCTCCGGTGACTCTCAGAAACTTCCAGGGCTGGAGGATTCCCCCGGAACCTACTTTCCCCTCCTTGTTGCAGAGGATTTGCATAATGAAAGTAAGGCCCAGGAGCTGGGTAATGTGCAAGATGAAAGGAATCAGGAAGGGTGATGACAAATGGCAAGTATGATTTGAGTGAGTAGTGAAAAATAAGGAAAAGGGAAGGTTTGAAAGCTTGGATCTTCAAAGAGATATCAAGTCCTTCATTATTCTTTAGTGTCACTGACAAATGCCTCCCTAAACAAACTTTTATTTTCTCCCCTTGAAATGATGCTTTTGCAACTTGTTTTCAAGGTACAATTGCTTCTTTAAGGCTGATATAGTGACATCAGTGTCCTTCTGTCATGTATAGCATTATATAGCCTTCTGTTTCTGTATGTGGTCAAAAAGTATAATGTCTAGGATGCATACGTTAACGTTGATGAAACAGCCTTGACTGTCAGACCACCTTCAGTTTTTGAATATTGATCTCTAACTCAGTTCATTAATTTGGTCTTCTGAGTTTGTACAAATTTGATTAACGAGTAACTTCTTCAGAGTGGTTACGATTAATTTACTTTAACCTAATCATGTTTTCTGTTAAGTAATTGATGTGGCATAATTGCTGTGGTCTGTACGATTCTTAATGCTGAAGAAAGTATTTCCTGTTTTTTTGTGCTTAAGGTTTTGACAGTATTCAAAGACTTTCATTACAAAGCACATTTATTTTTTTACTTAATGTGATTTATTGCAGGTTCTTAAAAGTCTGTGGCTCTGAACTCGTTCGTCTTGAGTTGTCTTGTGGCCATTTCCTGAATGAAACATGTTTGGAAGTCATTACTGAAATGTGTCCAAATCTTCAGGAATTAAATCTCTCATCATGTGATAAAATACCACCTCAGGCTTTCAACCACATAGCCAAAGTGGGCAGCCTAAAGCGTCTTATTCTTTACCGAACAAAAGTGGAGGTAGGAACAAGTATTTTTTAACTTTTTGATAAGTCTTTTTAGTCCTGGTAAAATTATTACTTTTTCATTGCTGAAGAAGTGAACTAGAATTTTGTATGTGAATTCAAAGGTAAATTAAAAAAAAAAATAGACTCAAAGACCTAAGTATTTTTTTTAAATAACTAATGGATTTAACAAACCAAAAAATCAGCATGAGTGACTTTTCACTGGCTGTCTGAAGCAAGGTAGTAAAATCATAAATGTGAAGGTTTTTCTGGTTCTTTGAAGTGTACTCCACACAGACTGTATTTGGCAATATAATTGGGGAAATTGTCATGTAACTTATGTTACATTGTAATGTAACTTACAGTAATTATCAACATCCTCTGCTTTAGAACAGCTAGCTGCTTGCTAGATTCCTACTGTCTTTGTATATTAGCAGTATTTGTGACATGGAACACACTCTTTAGAATACTTTCCAAGTACAGTTTAAAAATTACTTCCTTACATAATTACTCAACTTCCCAAATCAGCATTATAATCATTTGCAGCATGTTCCCTGTCTAGGATGGAATGTTGTACATGTTAATTGTAAACACTGTTGTAGTTTGCTCAATTCAATGAATGTTGTAACCTACTAAATACAGCAATTGGGATCCAAAGCAATTCCATTATTTCTCACTAGCAGCATTACTCATGTACTACAACCTTACTACTACATGGAAGCTCTCATACTCATTGTGGGTTTTTTTTTGCTGCAAAAGCTGCTGCTTAGCAGAGCTCCAACGTGAGGGGAAAAAAAAAAAAAACGCATCTCTGCAGGTTCTGGGTTAAAGGTTTTTCGGAAGAGTTAACTTGTGTTTATTACTTCTGTTTATGTTTTCATTACACAAAATTGAGGTTTTGACAGTGGGTTGTGTTGGGGTATTCAACTTAGTGCAACAGAACTGGAGCTGAACTATAGGTCATGCCTCATTTTCAGGATCTCTAGGGGGGTATATGAAGTTACAGTTTATTTTGCTTCACTTATAAGTGGTTAACAGGTTAACATAGGTTACAAGGTTAGTTGCTTTTTGTTGTTTTTTTTTTTTTTTGATAAACTGTATGTACTTTTACATCCAAGGTCTAGACAGCTGTCTGCAGTGGTGATGTGGTTAATGCAAGGTAGTTAGAGGGTCAGCTACCTTGAATTGTTGGCATTTGCTTTGGGGTACGTAGGCAATTACTATGAAGCCAATGTCCCTCAATAACTTGTTACTTTATTGTTTGTTCCATGTATTGAAATCTTACATAATTATTATTGTTTAATTCTAACTAAAAATTGGTGAGCCCTACTTTTAAGTGCCTTATGAATAGAACTCTGAATTGCTCTACTCTGGGTGTATCTATTCTGTTTCTAGCTCTCTAGTCTCTCTGTAAGTCTCGGATAAATCTCCTTACATCACTTTGTGTGGGAGCTCTGTAATAAAGATAATTCACACAGCTTTTTCAGATCTGAGAGTCTGAAAAGTACTTTCGTCTATCAGAGAAAAAAGATCATCTTCAACGATCTGAGATTATTGTATTGAAGGTAAAGATTATTCAATCAACAGTAGAAACAAAATTATACAATTGTCTTGATTTTACTCAGGTAACTTTAAAAAAAATCACATTTGTAATAGTGCAGCAGCTGCACTATATTCTGAAAATGCTTGGTAACTTTCATTTCTCAGCTATTGCTTTGCTGAGAAGAATTTGAAATTGGATTGGATGTAGATGGTAAAGATTTCCTGACTTTGAAAACTTTAAATTGTGAAGATTCATTTGTCTTTCATGTGTGTATTTACATGAATCTGCTTGTAGCTGACAAGAAAACTCATTTGTAATGAAACTTACTCAGGGTAGTGCTTTGATTTTTTTTTTTTTACGTAAATATAAACAAAAGCTAACCAAGGAAGATAAATTTTTAGAGAGATAGGTAGACAATTTGGATAGGATGCTTTTGTGATACTTGTTAATCTGAAGGGATTGTAATCTTGTAATTAATCTCCTTGATATAGAATTGGGGTGATATGTTTGAAAATGTGAAGAGGGAATTAATATGGAGAGAGAAAAAGGTAGGTAAAAGGTTGACTGAAATGAGGTGTCCAATGAGGGATCAAAATTTTCTCTAATTGTGCAGTAAGATGCACAAAAAGTCAGTTACTGAAATTGAAACATAGTGAAATGAGATGAAATGGGAAGAGGGATACCTTTTGTGGTTGTTATTAGTCTGACAAATTTATTGTCGTAGCTGATCAACACACAAGTTGAATTATTTAATGGAAGTGATTGTATTTTTGTGTGCCAAAAATGGCAATAATAAAGAGAAAAAAAAAGAAAAAATAGGAATTAAAGCTTTAATTGATTTTTAATGAAGCATCCCTCTCCATGTTATTTGTGATGCCAGTGAAAAAGGGGCATTCTCTGTAGTCATCGGTCTCGGTGTAAAATGCAGTACTGTGCTAGAGCACATCTGCATAAATAGTACAACTTGTGCTTCTAGTTGTGAATTTAGGCGTGTGATTAAATAACATATGGAATATAATGAATATTCCATCCTTGTCAGTGTAGTCATGAAGCTGTTTGTGTTCCTGCATGATGCTTTATAAAAAGTACATCATGAACATTAACATAAAAGAAATGGTATTTTTTCAAGTATAGACAAACTCCCATGTTCCTGTCCAGGTGTAGGATCTCCTTAATCAAACTACATCTTGCTTTCTATTTCCTTTTTTTTTAATGAGAAAAAGGAAAAATATCTTTGAACATTGACACTTAAGGCATTTGTCATACTTTTCTGTTTATATAATTATGACACTCTTGTATAAGTTCTCAGAAGATACTCTGCAGAAAAATTAATGATTGATTTTTACGTATCAGGAGTAGAAAAACAGATTTTGAGGAAAACAATATTGACAATATTATGTAATCACCTGAACAATTCTTATGACAGTTTCTTGTTGTCTTAGCTGTTTTCTTTGAATAGGTTTTGTCTTTTAAAAGCATATTCCCATTGTCTCTGTAATCAGAGCTCCAAATGTTAACTGTATGCTTTCAGCAAAATGGGCAATTGTGGTCTACTTACTGTCTCTAACCTGAAAAGTACTGTGTTAATATTTTGGAAGACAGCTGTACCGTCTTGAAGAGTTTATGATCTTTGGTCCTAACCCTGCTGATTCTTGATTAAGGCCATATACAATGTTATTTCCTGAGTTACTGGGTGCAAGTTTCTGTGTACAAAGTTAGTTTCAAACTTCTAAAGTGTGAAGCTTCCAGCACCCTTGAAGTATTCTACCCTTTCTGTTGCATGGAGTGTTCAGTGACTTTCAGTAACTTGTAAGGCCCAAAACAAGAAAAAAATCTTACATCACCATGCTCCTCCCTACTAAAACAGCTGAAGTTTTCAGTGATTCTAATTCAATTCCGTATCTGCTTGAAATAACTTGTAACTTGCTTTGAGAAACTAATCCCAACGCTTTGTAAATCCAAGTCCTGCTAGCTCAAGACCGCTATTATACTTGTGAGATTTTTGTGCTGGTGGTTTTGGTATTTGCTGATACACGACTCCTTAATGTTTATTCATTAAGAACATACAGCATAATTTAAGCACTTGTTGGCATTGATACATTTAACAAACACAATGAACAAAGATGGTATTATTGTATATAGTAATGGGCAATGCACGTCTTCGTGGTTTGAGTATGAATGTTATCTTGATTTAATGCTTGAAGTATTCCATCCGTATAGACAATGCTGCCAAAATTGTATTTTAAAGAGACCAAAACCACAATTACAGCAGAAAAACGTGAGTCTCCTTATTGCTGACTGTAAATTTTAATCTATTACACATGTAATATACAATCTTATTGAGCGTTCTTTATAATGTGTGAAGAAAACTTTTAAAAATTTTTATTATAATTGACGTAAGAAATGAACTGAATTAAAATCAAGTTATATTGGACAAAACTTTTTGTACGCATTTTAAAGCACGTGTTTTATTTACAAGTTATATTACTGATATCTCTGACCAAGAGCAAATTTGGAACTTGAGCATCTGTTTGGAAACTTAGCACTGGAGGATTTTAGATACCAAGAAGATAAGTAAGAATCTTAGCAGTAGATGTAACAGCCCTTATTTTCTTATGTCATGAGCAATGAGAGAGTTAATACTGCCATAAATTCATTCTACAGACTTTTCAGAAGTAACCTGTTATGGGTGAAGCTATGCTTTATAGAGGTATTGTCTGAGGCTTTTCAGCATGGATAAAACTTCATTGGCTTGGGCACAAATCTTTAGGATTAAGAGTTGCAAACAAATGGTGAAAAATAGTGAAAGCCTTTAGCTAACAAGTAGGTTCTCAGAAGGAGGTTGAGCCAGTGACAAATGGTCAGGCGATGCAGGGCCTTAATGATACCTGCTGATCCCATGACAAGCTCATAGGGCTGAATTCATTTGAGTCTGTAAAGTGAAGGGTGAGAGGGAAGAATGAAGGTGTAAGACGGATCTGCAGACATAAGTGAGGGCATAATTTGACCAAATGAAGCAATCAAAATACAGTAATTGAATCAGCTACAGAGACTATTACTTTCACTGACCTAATTCAGTAATTGCAGTGTTACTGTGTCCCTGGCACTGCCAAATAGCTGTAGAGAACAGAAAGATGCCCCTGTACATCCTGAATCCTATCTTGCAAATAATGTTATGCTTATTTCCGAGGAGACAAGTGGTTTGACTTCTGAAAGGCTTTATCTGAACGCAACAATAAGATTAATTCCAATTTCATTTCCATGTACTCCCTCTCCTCTCTTAACTGATGCTCATACAGTGTTCATATTACGTCTGTTTAAAAACCGCCAAAATTTTGGAGACAAATTGTGTAGCTGACCAGTTACTTCATGATCTCAAAAACAGTCCGATAGTTCAAGTACAGTGTAGTCTTAAAAAAAAAAAAAAAAAAAGACAGAGGGGTAGGGCAGCTACCCTAAGCTGATTTTTAACAAATGTTTTCCAGTTCTCACTCTTCTTATGTTCTTCTCCATGCTGTATCTTCCAAGGAGGTAGCTGATGGATGCTTGAGGCTTTCAGTTCTAATGCCAGCTTATACTGTAGAGGAAAATGTTTTTGAATCTGTAAATGGAAATTGTCTGTTGGTGTCTCTGTCCAGAAGATAGTAGTACACCAATGATTGTGGTGATAAGAGGTGGGCTGGGTGGTTATCTGCTTCTGCAGACATCAGTTGAGAAGGCCTTGAAGGGACTGTCAGCAAGTGTAGAAGACAACTTTTTCAGTCTGTTTGGAGAGGCTATCTGATCTGGGTCACCAGAAATCCCTTCCAACATTCAGCATACTGTGGTTCGGTGACTTGGTGCTGATGGCGCTAGCTGAGGACTTAATACATGAGCTTTGGTCTCCTGATCCGTGACTGGGGTAACAGCCCGTTGCAGGATGCACAGTTTCTTTATGCCTCACGATTCCCATCTTTAAAATTTCTGTAATAGTGCTTTCTCACTTTGCCTGTGGTATGAAGATACACATACTGAAGACTTTGAGATTCTCTAGTATGTGTGGTATATATAGAGTATAGGGTACTCTACATAGGTAGTCTTCTTGCAGTACTGTACCTTAATACAAGCTTTTCTGTGCTTCAGGAAGGTCAGTTAGTTATAAAGTTCTACTTTTTTCTCTGGAAAAAAAAAAAGAAAAGGATTGCCAAGGAAAGGTTGCTTAAGAGTTTCAAGTGTTTTTATGAGCTAAATGACTAGGGACTTTAGTGTACTATCTCTGTTTTGGGACTATATGGGTGTCTTGTTCTTCCCAAAGGCCAGAGGAACTACCTTGGAAAGGAGGAGGTGACCTTTTCTACTTGCTTTCTCATGAAATGAGACAAGTTAGCTTATGCTTAAGCCATTCAGTTCCCTAAAACAAATCTGGCCATCGTTTCATTCTGATTTGGCTATGGCTCCTTGCTATTTTCACCTTGTAGCATGAGTAACTGAAAAGCAACATATAGGAAGGTGAAAATAGATGAAACCAAAAGAAAGTGAACAACTTGAATAGTTTCATTAGGCCTCTAGATCCAGTTTTATTTAGAGAAACAGTATGTTGTCTTTAGTGTGCTCTTGAATGTTCATGTACTATCCCAAGATTTGTTATTTCTGTCAAAAAGAAGATGCTCAGGTTTATCCATAGAACACAAAATCATAATAGTTGTCTGAAAATGAGTGCTTTCTGGGAAGGTGTAAAATAAAAAAAGGTTTCAGGTGTAAAAACTTCCTGAAAACCAAAGCTAACACTGTGTAACTGTCTAATTATTCTTTTTATTTTCTTAACTGGTTAAACCAATGCCTGGCATGTGGTTATGAACACACACATTGTCTCTCTGAACCTTTCATTCCCTCTTGTGGGATCTTTGTTTTTGTTTTTCTTGTGAGGAGTCTTATTAGAATTGCCTTTAATCCAGTTTCACATACGGAAATCAATTGCTATTCCAAAGATACTGTAGTCACGTGTAGTAGTAGCTGTAGTTTAAAATGTGGACTCAGTGATATGCTGCCATGGAGATTATTTCTCTCCACTTTATGCAGGAACGCAGAGCAGTTGCTATTCACTAAGATGTTTCTGGAAGTCCCAAAACTGAGTTAACATTTCATTAAGTGTCTTGATTAGTTTTTGCTGCAGTTAGAAGTAATCATGTTCATTTTCTGAAATGTTTTGGCAAGAGTTGTATATGACAGCTTGTAGTAGGGAGAGAAAGCTGCCATATGAAGGAGGGTAGTTCAGGACGTTCCTTTTAGGAGGAGAGTTACCGGTCCTGTCCGTGTCAGGTCGTTATCCCAGCGGCAGGAGCTGTTCATTTCCCCAGCAGTGGGATGGAGGAGATGCATGCTGCCAGCCCTGCCTTCGGGCTGCCCCCAGGTAGAGCGCTCTCCTTCAATGCCTTTGGGCTCTGCACAGGGTGCACCACAGGACTGCATTCCCAGCAGAGCTTACAAAGGATTTTCTTAGTTTCCTTAGCTCTGAGGTTTTTATTCTCAGAACTTTGAAATTTTAAAACATCAAGCACCGAAACATGAAGCCTTTGGCTTTCTGAGGACAGCCCCTGATGGCAGGAAAGCTCCACCTGCCAGCTGTGTGCGAGAGCACTGGTCCCATGGGAGGAGAGAGGCCTTCCAGATGCTGCACCATGCGTTGTCTAGCCGTTGCTTGAGGTCCGATGCTTTACTCTAACAGCCATCTTCCTTATCCTGTTTTTCTGTCCTTCACCTATGAATAGTTTGACTTTTGTAATCTGAGGACAGTGACAATGATGGAAATGTAACTGTTCAGAAAGAGGCACTGAGGATGTTCACATTAAAAGGTAATGTTGGGTGTTTATTCTTGTAGATGAAACAGGTAAATTTGGTTGGTAATAAAGCAATATGTCTTATTTTTGTTGCTTTTCTTGAGGTTTGGGGTGGTGTATATATGTAAATTTAAACCTTTGGGGAACACGAGGAAAGCTCCTGCCTAGATCATGACTAAAGGAACCTTCTTGTGCAGTTCTGAGAATATTTTGAAGGATTGACTTCTGAGAATGTGGATGCAACTGAAGGGCTGAGAGACGTGGTAGATTTCATTGGCCTCACCTTAGTCTGTAGGTCTCCAGTTCTCCTTTCCATCTTTCTCAGATCCTAAAATTTCAAGGAACAAAACGTTGACTCTGATTTTTATTAGGAAGACACAATGCTTAAGAGTACTCTGCAGAGTTACCTCTTCCTCATCCACTTGCCACACTTACCCTCCTCATTCAGGAAGGGTTGGTTTTTCTGTCTTGGATTTTCACTCAGGTTATTAATTCTTATTAAATAGAATAATGTTGTCAGGAGTTCTCAGATAAATAGCCTTCCAAAATATAACTGCTTAGTATCCCATGTATACTGTCTGATGTCCTATAGTAAACATCTAATTGCTGTATCAACTTTCTCAGCTAAATGTGTTGAGAAATGTGAATTTCAACTGTACACGAACAGCACGTTACAGCTGTTGCTTGGGTACTGGGTATTTGAGGTTCCGTAATTCTTTACTAGTTACCTGAAGAAATCTTTTGATGATTTTCTCTTTCACTTATAAAAAAGTGACTGTTTGCAGAATAAAGTTGTCTAAATGTTAGCCAGTACAACTGGTTAATATAGTCCTAAAGACGCTGATTTTACCCTAAAAGCAAATGTTTTGAACAGTATTTTCCTCATATTCTACTGATTTATGTTAAAATGCTACCTAGAAACATAGGAAAATACTGCGATAGAACCTGTTATTAAATATAACAACCTCATAAACTTATATGCAAAGGCAACTCACTGCAAAGACTCTTCAAGATCCATTTTTAAAGGAGAGATAAGTAACTGAAATATGAGAGAAGAAATTGTGGTCTTTAGGAATGCTGTTATATTAATTCTATGGTATTGTGGAAAAATGCAATATTCTTGTTGTGGTGAGCTTGCAACTATAGGCATGTTATCTGATATCTGCCTGCAACTAATGTTATATAACTATTGGAACGTAAGTGAAGACATCAGGGTTGGGGGCATGGGGCAGGGAGTGCTGGAGATGAGATATCACTTGGGAACAATAAGGAAAAAATAATACAACTTTGTCCTTTCATACAATGCAATTATGGAGGGGTGTGATTAGTCTTTTTTTCTACCCCAAGCTGAATTTTTAATGTTAAAAATGTCTTGCCTAATTTGAAATTTTTCTTGGACTGGTAGTTAGCTGGAGAATCAGTAATTCAGTGATTAAAAATATAGGAAGCAAGGGAAACTTAATTTAAAGAATGGAGGATGCGGTCTTCAATCAGAGCTTGGGGTTTCTTTCTGTCATCATTCACTTCATTGAAAAAAAAAAGGAAAAAATTGCAGGAGAATAAAATTCCTGTAAAAGATTTAAGCTTTTAAATTGTTGCATTGAGGGACTGCAAGAGTTCCCAACCTATTTCAGATGCAGTTCTTTTGAGCAGGCTGTGGTGAAACAGTCTATTTTTTTATTCCCTTCACAAAAAAAAAACTAATATTTTTAAAAGTAGCCTAAGACTTTTTTTCCAAAGAGTTTATAAAAAGGTGCAGACTTTACTTAAAAGTAAAACTTGGTTGATTTCTGTAGTTCTTATTTTAACCTTCCAGAAGCACAATGTATTATACTTGTCTTCAGACTTTTTGTTACAGTACAGCCATTCTATGATATCCATCACTTGTATTTTTAAAAATCTTATGTATTTCTTTTGTCTTGGACTACTTGTCAATGAAATTGCAATGAGTAAATGGTCTGATCCTTGACATGCGTCTTTCACAGCTGAGCCAAGTTACCACGGACAGAAGGGGTGGAGGGTTCAGTTTGGAAGGATATTAAATTCAAGCTCTCTGTTGGATGCTTTCCTTATCATACTGACACAAGAAATAATTTTCACTTCTGGCAGGATCATGGATGCAAAAAATGCTGAAAAAGTTCACGCAGGATTCAGTCTTGCCAAGTGTATTACTCTGACACCAGTATTCACTTTCTCCATTGATGGGTTGTTTGTTCAAACCAACTTGCAGGTCGGAACATACATGTGATGTCTGAAGTCTTTACAAAGACAACCAGGATGCAAGTTAATCCATTGTCAGCTATCTAATTGATGTATACGTAGCACACAAACGTCTTCCAGGCTAGCCTGTATTACAAAGTGAAAGACTTCACGTTTGGGCAGAACTCTCACCTTTCTCACATGGAATAAGTTAAGATTTCAAAAGAAAATCGCCTCTCTCCTCTTGTCCAAGGCATTATGAGTTCTGTTGATGTCCTTTCTGACAGATGTTTGTTCTTAAAGAGTTTAGAGACTTCAGGCAGTCTGCTTCCATTTTTCTGGGGTTTAGAACCAACTGTCATGCCCTAAAATATTTCTGTAATCTGTTCTGTAAGTCTGTGTTAGCAGCAGTATCGTATCCTTCTGTGCAGCTTGATGTCAGTCTTCTCTCGTAAAGCAACTCATGCAGTCTCAGCTGTGTATGTTTCCAGCATCTGAAAACACCTCCATTCCTGGGAATGGATGATAGGATAGGTCATCATCATACTGCGTCTGCTTTGAGCCCCTCTTCCCGCTGTTTGCGCCATTTTTCATGTATTCAGTAGTAACTGCTTTGGCTTGTATGGTAGAAGAAATTTGTACCGCTGAGGCTAGGATGAAAATTACTCCAGAAAGAAAAAGTAACCCTTAGCTTTTTCAAATGTTCATGCTCTTCTTTCCACAGTTTGAGTGTGCAAGAAGGGGAGCAGGTACAAAGCCAAGCCTTACCTTCCCTACAGGAAAACTTCATTCTCAAGCCTAGTAGCCAAGACATGTATATTTGGGAGGCTTAAGTGTTACATGGGGACTCCTTGATTTGACTGCCAGTGCTTGGCTGAGAAAGTGAAACTGGATTCTCTCCAGTTGAAGCTTGCTGATCCAGAGTTTAGGTGCCTCTTTGTTCCTTACAGAAAGCACTCTGACATCTGGGGTTTGGCCTGCCTTGCAGCGTCCAGGTCAGATGATTGCCTTGCACTTCTCCTTTGTGTATGTATAAGTATTATCACTCAGCTTGTATTGAAGGCAAATTGGAGAGATGAATTGTATGGACAGGTGGCTTGAAACGGGCACAGGTTATTACTGTGGTAGTTGTCTTATATGCAGTGCTTGTGGATTCTGGGAGTTGCCATTCTCTCCTGTTATTTTGATGTCCTTTACCATCTGGATTCTCGATTGCATCTTGGCTAGGCATACTCAAAGAAAGGTGGTTTTTTTCCTTGACATATGCAAAAAACACCTCTGTTAGAAAAGAATAGACGTGGCTTCTGAAGAAAGTCTGATTTCTTGTGTGGGGGCACGTGTGCATCCCAGAAGAGGAATTAATGTACTCAGTATAGGTAACATGGAGTAAATAGTTGTTTACTCTTCGATTAGACTTGGCATGCTGTGTGGCAGTATGCCATGGTATTCCACCAAGCTTCCTTCTTATTGCCCACATCTCTAGTGCTTGTTTAAATACTGGTCTCTTTGTTTATTTTAAATAACTCTATAAAAAATAATGCTTTTAGGTATTATAGGTTGTGAAAAGACATCTGCAAATGTGAACTCGATGTGTACCGGAAGAACCCTCTCATACTAGAGGGACTAAAAAAGTATTCTGAGAGACACCAAATTCCTGTTCAAGTTAACACATCAGGTCAGTTGTCTAATCAAGACAACTATGAATATCAGTCTTCCTATTTATTTCACCCTTCTCTGAAGGAGGGGAATTATGGAGCTGATCTTACATCCTACAGACTGCTCAGAGTGTCTCTTCACTTCTGAGCTGTTTGTATCAGTTAAGGAAAGGTATTGCTGCTTCCTATCCTTTCAGGCCAATGTTTAAATTCTGCTCTGGAAACCGTTGCTGAAAAATGTGGAATGCATCAAGGTATTCAGTTTTTCTGTGGAGTCACCAGAATTCCTGCAGAAGTCCTGTCTAGAATTGAGTGTGCAGTCAGACTGACTTATTTAGCTCTATACTTCAGGTTTGTAGAGAGGGGTGTGGGGATTTCGTTTTCAATTTGGGCATCTGAGTCGGTTCTAAAGCTGATAGCTTTCGCAGAGGTAAAGGATATGTCTCCTCCTATTGGAGTTACTCATTTATTCAGGTTTAATGCTCCAAATAAAGCACTTGCTTAATAAGTACTTTAGTTAAAGTGTATTGGATATTTACACATTTTCTAGCTTTAAAGTGTTCTCTCTCTTATAATGACTTTTATGTTTAATTCCCTGGTCTACCTTTTTCTTTAAAAACAAATGAAAGTCGAGCGAGCAGGCAGACGATGGTTTGTAAGACCTCTGCAAAGATATTTGTGAGGAAAGCTTATTCATACCCTCTACTTTTAAGCTGCCTTTGGGAAATGAAATCTCAGAAGGCCAAGCTGGAAGCTGAGGTTCCATACAAGTTAAGTGTTGGGTGTTTCTAATTAGTCCCTGGAGATGCCGAAATTAGATGTCTGAAACGATCTCCAGGACTACTCCAAACCGTGTCCCTGCTCTGTGTCTGCCAGCCTTTCAGTGCAAGACATCAGATAGTTCTTCATGGTGCCGTGACAAAAGGTCCCATTCCTGCCGAGTTTCATTACAGTATAACAACTCGGAGAACTAAGTAAAGTGTTTTACTGTAAAATTTCTGAAAACAAGCAGACTTAAATATAAATATAAGCTATATTACACATGTGTACAAATATTGTTGACTAGTGTTCCTGTAGGAATTCTGCTTATTAGCAGTTATTTTGTCCCTTGTATACTGTTGTTGTTTTTTTTCCTGTGAAGAACTGTTGTATATCCTGAAAGTATCCACAGACTTTAATCACTGATGTGTTGTGAAACTTGTTGCAGTTCTCAAGCTTACAAAATCTTAACCAAGTGGTGAATGTTTCAAGTATGATGCATAGTTATTTGTGATTTGAATCCCAGGCTGTATTCTTTTTTGCACTGGAGTATATTTCAAACTAAAAAACAAAATATGGCTACAGACAATGCAGAGGAGTCTTTTCTCTATCTCAGAAACACAAATAAAAAACTGTGAAGTTTCTCTTGTCATGGAACAGAATAGCCACATATTTAATGTTTTGTAAGATGCATCTGGCATTCCAGTATAATTTCAGGCTGAGTAATGTGCAATACTTTCTGAAAAGAATGGCCACGTTAAATGGCAGAAACATGACTGCGAAGTACACATTATATCTGTTTCAGCCTGCGTGCTGCTAGTGACAGGTGCTCAATGGTTGTCAGCCTCCTTGTCAGCACGGAGACTCCTTTGACATTAAAGTCACCAGCTCCGTCCTGGTGCTGCGCAGCTCTATTGGCAGTTCCATCAGGCTGTGGCCCATCAGCGAATGTCAGAGGCTCTGCTCTTCTGCTGGCATGTCACCAGCCCTCTCTGGTTTTGGTCTGGCCTCGCCTGTTATTTGAACTTGCCACGCTTCTTCAGCAGCTTCCCTGTGGGAAATGAACGGATAGGTCAGGGGTGTATAGGTATCTTCAGGGCAATGCAAAACCACATCCAAAGTGACTCACGTAAAGGTTTGTAATGATTACCATTACTTTAAGGCAATCAATGGGTAGAGTACCTAGGGACTCATTAAGTGGCATTTGTGGTGTCTGTAACGGAGTTTTGAGCTGTATTTCAGGAAATGCAGTGACAGCCTTTAATGCCTAATTGACCTCTTCTCTTTGTTTCGCTTTCCATATTTCCTTCTGATGTGCTCCCCTGCGGCAGCAAACAGCCCTGCTCAGTATCCTGAACTTCTGCTCAGAGCTTCAGCACCTCAGTCTGGGCAGCTGTGTCATGGTGAGTAGTAAGACCTCTCTGTGGGTGTGTATGTGTGTGCACACTGGCTTTGAAACTCGGCCTGGGTTTATGCTTCACAAAGACAGGTTAAATGCTGGGCTGATGTTATGTCAGATTTCAAACTTTTGAAAGGTCCAAGATGAATATGACTTAGTTGTATATCTAAAGATTGTGTCAATTTAGTAGGCCTAAAGTCTAGCTTGTAGTTTTTTTCCATTGTTCTTCAGCCTCTTTCTAAACTTTGGGGCATTTTTTATATACATTTACATATACTTTTTCTTTCCAAAACCAATAATGAAGTTATCTTTTACATTCAGACTAAATCATCGTTTCTGACAGGTCAACTCTGGTGTGTGACACTACAGTTACAAACACAAGAAATGATTTCAACAGAAGTCATTTGAGTTATAGACTTGGGTGGGTGCATACCTTTCTTTTAAGAAAGAATATAGCAATTACTGTAGGGAAGTCATCTGAGCTGTATCGCATGTGCACGCCAGAATTGTATGCAGTGGAATTTAACTTGCTGCTGTCTCTGTGATAAGCACAGCTGATAACCCATCAGGGAAACTTTGTGGACCTTCCTTGTAGTTGAGAAGCAAATGACAAAGCAGAATTGGTTCACCCTTCCATACTCCGACTCATGGACAGAGGAGTAAGGCAGTGTGACTACATTTTTCCAACAGTCCTAGTTTTACTGTTTTTCAATAGTGGATTTTATTCTTTCTGCCTGTAGAATGGGACATCTTGTTTTCATAAGGAGCTGCAGCAAATGATCAACCTAGAAAGGAAATAGACTTCTTTAATGCATGTGTACTTATGGTTGCAGTGCCTATGGTCATAAAGACAATTTTAATCATCTTTTAAAGGAAAAAAAGAGTGTGTTTTCAAAGGAAGTGAACTTCAAATTGCATTTCACTGTTCCTTAATATCAAGTGAATTTAAAAGCATGTATGTCTGGGGGTTGATAGAAAACTTATTTTTGTTGTCTGTAAAAGTAGACCTCACTGTACAATGAATAATTTTCTGAGCTCTTTAGAAATGACAAATGCTTAAGACAGATCTGTAGGTGTGTTAGCAAGCAAATCTTGAAACACCTATGTATGTCTGGAAGGATGGTATATATGACAAAGTGTTTGTTTTCCTTGCAGATTGAAGACTATGATCTTATAGCAAGCATGATGGGAGCAAAATGTAAAAAGCTTCGCAGTCTGGATCTGTGGAGATGTAAAAACATAACTGAAAATGGAATAGCAGAACTGGCTTCAGGCTGCCAGCTTTTGGAAGAACTTGATCTTGGCTGGTGCCCTACATTACAGAGCAGTACAGGCTGTTTCGCAAACCTTGCACGTAAACTCCCGAACTTACAAAAGCTCTTTCTTACGGCCAACAGGTCCGTGTGTGACACAGACATTGAAGAGCTTGCAGCTAACTGTACTCATTTACGGCAGCTAGATATACTAGGTAAGAAAATGTAGGAATATTGGTATACATTTCACTGTGTCTCAAAAGCCTTACAGTTAAAAAGGAGTCCATATGATAAAATTGCTGTCAAGACATTTTAAAATAAATCTTTCTTAAAAATATAGCTTATCATATGAAAATAAAGGAATGGAAGTATTACTGCAGTGAGCTTCTGACACAAAATACAACAGATTTATACCAACTGTGTAATTTGATTGTTTAGCATTAATTGCTTACACTGAAAATTTTGTGGACTTTTTCCAACAACTTTTAATTTCATGATCACCAGTATATTTAACTGAGATCTTTTGACTTTTGACTCTCGGAAGATTCAATTTCTTCTTGTTTCTGCTTTTGTTGTTTTATTTTATTCCTGTGAAGTGTGACAAAGTATATTTATAGTGGGAGTCTGTGACTAATAAACAGATTTTTGCTTTTGCATAATACAGATATACTGAGCAGTGTTAAGAGTATTTGTCACTTTTTACCAGTGAGTGAGTTTGTCTCATTGAAGAGCAAAAAAGTAATTAATAACAAAACTTGAAATGGACTTTTCTCTAGGGTGGGAAAGAAGTGATGAGCTGCAAAAAACGCAGTGAATCTTAAATTTCTAATTCTCTGCAGATTCTATAGCTAAAAGTATTTTGGGAAATCCAAGGTAAATATTCTTGGGATTCCTGAGTAAGGACTTTGAGAATTATATTTTTTTCATGATACTGAATTTATTCTTTCTATGGTGGAATGTGAGGTTTTCTTTTAAAATACTGTAGGACAGCACTGGTAGCTTTGACTTGGTGTAAGAAAATTTATTCAGCCTTTTACTGACTTACTTTCACAGGGTTAGTTGAAAAACAAAGATGTAAAATATTAAAGGGAAGAAAGTAACCACACTGCATATTTTTAATAATAATTGTAATGTGGAGGTATTATGTTTAGGTTGAGAGTGATGCTGTGGAGAAACAGAGCCCTCTACTCAATGTTTCAAGCAAGTTTAAGACTATCATTGGTTCTCATTTAAAAAAAGTAAAATACCAAATGGCTTCATATTGTCTCCACAATATAGATAGTAAACACTCTTACCATGAAATGCAATTTTACTTATCTCTAAATGAGAGACTCACCTTCCGAACAACAGACAAGGAGAAGGCAAAGGAGAATGAACAGATAAAAACTTAACTCCACCTGGTGTATATTGTTCTGGCTTAATGCATAGGTTTGCAGGTGGCAATGTGTTTTTGCTTGTATTTAAGGGAATCTACTTTGTAGCTAGATTATCAAGGGTACCTTTCCCTAGTCAGACACAAAAAGTTTCCAGAAGGCGTAGTGAATACAGTCTTTCAAAAACATGTATGTTCTCCTGACCACCCACTTACATGCATTTCTGTTACAATGGTGTTGTCTGCCCACAAATCAGTCTGACCTTTTCACTACACCAGAGGCTGCGGAATGAATAGCTCAGTTGTGTTAAGCCTGCAGATAGTCTGCTAGTTCTGCTGCTTCTTTGCCAGTACTGGAGGTTTGTTGCCACACTTCTCCTTTAACATTTGAATTCACATTTGAATTCAGTTTAATGTCTCGTTGATGTTTTTGCAGAAAAATGTGTGAACATGGAAGAGGAATTTTGTTCCATTCCCTGAGTGTTTAACAGTATTTACTGAGTCAAGTGGATCTGTAGTTAACACACAGTCTTATCAGGAACGGTTAAGAAGGGTGCTTTCCAGAGGACATCCAGTTGAATTATCTACAACGTTACCAAAAACCTCAATATCCATTCCCAGAGCTTTCTTCCTTTATAGCAGTACTTAGTAGAGGAAAAAGACTGTCTTCTGCTATAAATAAGTCAGTACAAGGTGATACAGTATGTGTGGAGTGACCCAGCTATTTTGGCAACAGTAAGGAAACCATCTTTATGTCTTTGAATATGGGACCCACTACAGTCTGTGGTTCAAAGGAGTTGTCAAGTAGAATCACAACCTTGCTTGGGTCATCTGGAAGTAGAATTGCCAGGTGTTCAAATACAAATGCAGAAGTCTCTGTCTGAACCCAAAACCTAGCCTCTTAAAGTGCAGGAGTACTGAGAAAATAAATCTCCGTGCTCTAACTTTTGGCTGCTGATGTCAGATGAGCCTTCTACTATAAGCTATATAAATGCTTCGTATGATTTTGTCCTTTTAAAGAAGTGTGACAACAGGTCTTAAGCTGTTAGAAGCCTGAGGTCAGTTCTCAACTTTGCAAGACTAACCTTGAACAGCAGGTCTTCTCTATGATGTGAAAGAACGCGAGGTACTCTTTTATATCCTTTGTCATTCCCAAGTAAAGAAATGGCTGGCTCATACCTGCATCGTGAAGGGCATAGAACTATTGCTGCTAGGTTGTCAGTGCATGTGGTGAGGGAGCTTATTTTTTTCTCAATAACACTGTGTAAAACAGGGACTTACCTAAGTAAGGATCAAAATGCCTTACCCAGTAGTATAGTCACCATCACAGACGATACTTTGTTGGTATTTCTCTGCAGTTGGTAGAACTTGCAAACTTGGCAGGGAAAACTTCTTGTTTCAGTTACGCAATATTTACAACCACAATATTTTCAGGACTGAAGAAAATCTAAGGCTCTGAAAGAAAGTTTGTTGAACTGTATCTCTTACATTGTGGTATTACAAAATCAATGTTGTATGTGCACTGGATGCTGTTTTCAGGCGGCAGGTCCTGCAGCTTGCTAACCATCTGTCCTTTCCTTAGTCTTCCAATATTGCTTGGTAATTCCCTTGTTCCTGAATCAGTGGACTTCATAGAAGATGCAATTTGCCAGTTTCTGAGGGCTGCATAAAATTATTGGCCTGTATGAAGTGTTATTTGATGGGTAGCTGGGTTTAAATGGTGTGTAAAGCATACTTGAGAAAGTAAACTTCTGTTAAAAATCATGGTTTGGATCCATATCTGCAGTATTTATAGTACAGCTTGGAAGGGCAAGTATGATATAAGTGTGTCACTAAGTACATGAGGGTGTGCTTCTTCAGTTTTTAAGTTCTGAGGGTTTTTTACCCATTACATACTGAACTGTCTGCTTACAAATATCATTTCCTTTGATGCCCATATCTTTTTCACAGACTGACACAGTGGGTTATACAGGAAATATTCCCCTATTTTTTTTTTTGCTTGAGGATGTCCACCCAGCAGTAGAATGTTCCAGCTATGACCATCTGACAGCTTTGTAGTGATGCAGTATGTCGTCCAGTGCTATAGATCTTGAAGTGGAAATCTCATGACAAGACAGGAGACAACCAGAACTGGCAATGCCAAAAGCTTTTATTGTATGCTGTATTAGCTGCTCAGTTAGTTATGTTGCTGTGGGGCTACTGGCTGCTGTCAAGGATGGAGAATAAGTCATACTAACCTTGCTCCCCAGAAGTCTTAACTGTCTGTCCTGCACAAAAAGAGTAATAAAAAGTAGACACCCTTGTTACTGCAGAATTTATGTACTCCTATCTACATACCAACACCTCCCACACCTTCCTGAGCAACAGAAAACCCAACTGCCCCCTTGCCAGCTGTCAAAATCTTCAGCTTTCTCTTGAGAGCATCAACACATAGTTAGTCAATTCAAACATGAAAATGTGCAGTATGTTGAAGTTTAGAATTCAAATGGTTTGCAATAAATTGAATAAAAAGTAAAGAATAAAAGGCTAGTCTGTCTGGTCTAGGTGAGAAAAGGAAAAGTAAGTGTTTGGGGGAATAGTGATAGTTATTTTCAAGATCTATACTTCTTTAGCCAAGAAACGTGTTCTTTTTCAGTAACAGTTGGAAGTTGTTTTTTTCATGTGTACCCTATTGAAAACTTATTATGAGTGTATTTTTAAATAAAATTACTCAAGTCACTTTTTTTTTTACTTAAATATTCTTCTTAATTATAATTTGTGTAGCAGTACCCTTTGCCCTAGAAACTGGGACTCTGACAGTTTCCAAAGGTGGTACTTCTATAGCTGTTATAAACAAGTCTCCTTAACAGCTCTAGAATTTGAGGACCTTATATATGATAAACTAAATAATTTACAGCTAATAAATATAACTGCTCTAGCAAACAAATCATTAGTCAGTGCCTTTAATGAAGAGGATACCAGAAAACTTTTTTCTTGAAAGTAAACTGAACAACAAAACCCAATAGTGGATTTTAATACACTGGTTATGTATTTACTTTGAGAAATGGGCAATTAGTCCATGTAGAAAATATTTTAGTAAATAGCAAAGGTCCAAAAGCCTCCAAACTAAACCAGAAAGTGTTATGTAGGTAACTAGCATGGTATGTTGGCAATTTTTGAAAGACAAAAAAATGTGCCATATTATTCACACTTCTGCAATGCTTTTGGATGTGCTTTAGAGAAATGTATGCATCATTAATTGTACATTGTATAATCAGAGTAATACTGTGGATGATGTTTGCTAATCCTGTGGTGTGAATATACAAACACCAACCGGATTGGCCTTTTTAGCTTTGGGAAAGGTCTTTCCTAACACAAAATTTTAAGTCTGAGGAGGAAAAAAGGAAGAGGTGCAGTAAAGCATGTAATTTAAGATGACCTATTTCAGTTACAAATACATTAAAAAGTCTTGGTCTTAAATGAAACCACAGGACAGCTGTCAAAGTTCAGATAATTGCAGTATCAATTTTAAGGCTTGGTGGAAAGATGAGTAGCATAATGCTCTTAGAGTTTCAGTTGGAATGTTAGAGCAGATCCTTCTGATAGGGCCGTGGTACTGTGGCAAAACTGTAAAATTATGGTCAAGTAAATATGTAACTAAAGCATATCACAGAATTTGTGTTGGCAATAGGGATTGTTACATCAACCAGTTGACCATTGTGGTGACAGATGGTGTAATGACAAGGGAGTTAAAAATTACGATAATAAGTTTTGATTACCTCTAGGTGAGGTAAAGTACGGGGGCATGATAGCAAAGCCTGTTTACAGATAACATCAAATGATGTCCCAAAACATCTAATCTGAGAACCTATCATAGAAGAAGTGAAAAGCACAATTAGACACCCCCTTGTTTATGCAGAGGAGTACAGGAGATCACTAAAAAATGAGGCGTCTTTCTAGAAATGAGGTCTGTTCAGAGAAGGAAAACAGGAAAATGAATTCTAGGGAGTAAAACAACATCACAGTAAGGCAGAAATGAGGTATTAAGGAACCAATGGCTAAAGGTAAATGCTGAAAATGCATTTCACGTGTTACAAGAAGTTTACAGGAAAATTACGGAGACTGGTAGATGATCAAGATTTGATCTGGCCACTCAGGAGAAGGCCTTTCCAGGAAAACTGTTGTTGCCTCCAGTTGCTGCAAGGGGGATCAAGTAGGCTGCAGTCAGACTCATTCTTTCCAGGAGATTAGCCTGGAAAACTGTCTTAAATTGGAATGCCAATAGAGGAAGCTTTTGAACAAATCAATACATCGAACAATAATAAATTGTTAGGACTAAATGGTATTTATGCAGCAGTTCTAAATGAGCTCAAATACAAGACTGTTGAGATCTTTCTTATGGTGCGTGATTTGTCACATTAATCAGCCTCTTCACTAGAGGAGTGAAGGTTTACAAATGTGGCACTATCTTTTGCGTAGGTTAGAAGCTACAAAACAGTAGGTTTATCTTTTGTGTAAGCTGGTTGCAACCAGCCATACTGAAGAGAATCAGTGGCCATGAGGAATGTTACGATATTTTGAAAGAGTTCCATCCCTATAAGTGTGGTTATGTCTTGCAAACCTAGAATTCCTTGGAGTTTGTAGTGAACGCTGATCCAGTCCATATAGGATTGGACTTTCAAAAATCTTTACCAAGTTTGTTTGGTTTTTAAACTTAGCAGTCTTCCCTCTTAGAGTAGGTGCTTCAGAGACGGACAACAGAGGCTAAGGATGCTTTGTCTTTTTGCACATTGAAGTTCAATCACTACTGTGTTCACCCAGGGTCTGTACTATGGTAGGTGTTGTCTGATCTCTGTCTGATCTGTTTGAGTAGTTCAGGCAAAGGGATGAATAACGCTGTACCAGAGCTTGCCGATAATGCGCAGGCATACAGGGTAGAATAATCTAAAGCTGAAGAATTTGAGACCGAAGATTTGCAAAATGATGCTATGATACTTAATAAGCTGATAATGAAGGAAAAGGAAAACAGTTCCATCAAGCTTATGAAAGACTTAGAAAAAGTGAAATGGGAATGCTCTCACTGCTTCTTTATTTCATTGCCCCTTAATTATTGTAATTCATACACGGTGGGTTTAAAGCTGACTTCCTTTTTGAACACCAAATACGGTTAAACTGTAGAACTAGCAGAGGGGCCATAAATATACATGAGTTCAGAAAAGTAGTAGTAGCATTCATGAAAGGTAGCTTCAGAAATCTCTAAATCAATAATTTCTGTCAGTCGAGAGTATCTACCAGATGCAATGGATTTTTAAAGTAGCCGTTCACTATTTTTGTTGGTTCTGCTGTAAGCATTATTGGCCCTGCCAAAGACAAGATACTAGACTAGATAGCTTTTTGGGGTGAAATTCAGTTCAAGACAGAGCTGTGTGTAAATTGACTTATCTACCAATAGATGTCTACAGTCATGTTGGATGACCTTGATAAGCGATGTAGCCCACCGTAGACATCTAGGCTTGATTTACTTGCCCAGAGTAACCTGCCTGGCTGTCAGCTGTTCCAGTGAGGTGTGGATCTCCTGTCAGTCCTGTGGCTTGTCTGCCAGCTCTGTGTGGATGTCCTGCGTGGTCTAAGGAATCCCAGGTGGCACCAGGCATTTCACTTCAGGCAACTGAGTCATACTCCAGTCAACTGAATCATGTGCTACATTGACTATGCTGACTAGATTTCCATCAACTGCAGTAGATCCATGCTTATGGATGTGTTTTTCTATATTTTTTTATTTCTGACTGAATCCGATGCTTGACCTGACCCAACGTGAAACTTAATAGTTGGTCACTATGGTCATGTTTTTAGTGGGGTAAATAGTGTGTTTTCTGTTACAGTTATCCTATGTACAGGAAAGACTGATAGTACTTGAATTGCTCTTGCATGCTTCTGGGTATAATACTCAATCTAGAGTCCTAGAAGCCTTGCTGATTTATTTATAATGGGAATAGCCAATAATAGCGTGTACTGTGCCAGTCATTGGAATCAGCAGAAGAATCATGAGCAGTTGATGATGAATCAAGGACACGAGTGTAGCATACAGTTTTGCTTGCGGCCAAAGCCTAGCATCTAGATCCTGGATCTTGTGGCTTTGGGTACTTTTGGTCAGCTTCTGTAGTTAGGAATTGCTCTTGAAGTTGCAACATTTCTCCTAAGGAGAAAGTAGTGGACTTAAGCAGCTGAGTTGGGGAAAAAAAATCTGCAAAGATTTTTTCTGAGAAGTTTTTCATTTGAAATCTAATTGGGAAAAAAATTCTTGTATAGCATAATGTTTGTTTAAATTTTTTGATGATGAAGTATTAGCAGCTTTAAAAAAAAAGATACTAACTTTGCTATTTGTTTGTTCTTTTTTGTTTTCAAACAGGGACAAGGATGGTAAGCCCTGCATCTTTAAGAAAATTGCTGGAGTCTTGTAAAGATCTTTCTTTACTCGATGTGTCCTTCTGTTCACAGATTGATAATAGAGTTGTCCTAGAGCTGAATGCCAACTTTCCTAACGTGTTCATAAAAAAGAGTTTCACCCAGTGACTCACTACATATGCTGCTATGGAATTCATTTGACAGTTATTTCCTGTGAATTTGTGCTGACTTTTTTAAGAAGAGTATAAATTCCCTATGAAATAGTGGAGAGTATTAATTATCTGCACAAATGGGTAAAATACATTTAAGTATATTATGCATTTCTTAGAGTTGATATTGTACCTAATAATTGTTTATTCTGTTAACTTGTGGCACTGCATGTTTTTAAATACTTGCCATATGTGTGGTTTTAATGACAAGAAAATGAAAAACATCTTAAATATTCCTTTATAGGGCGTTATAGACAGTAGACTATGTTAATATCTGGACAAAAGAAAATGTTGAATATTTAGCAGTAAGAAAAAGATGGGTGCTTCCTTTTATGTATATATATGTATGTGTGTGTATGTATATATAAATGTTTACAGATATACATACACACATACTGTAGCATTTTAGTTTGTTCTGCAGTGTAAGATCTTATGATCAAGCCTAGAATTTTTTTATTTGAAAAACTGCTTAACATTCTTCTGTAAGAATGGATTGAAGAGACACTTTGTCTTCTTCCTTTTTTTTGGCAATGAACTGTATCTGATACATTTTTCTCCCTTCCTCCATCTGAAATAGATGTAGTGATGTTTTACAGTCCAGCCTAAGCGACACAACAGATAAAAGCAAGAACCTTCCACCTGAACTTATAGCAGAAACGAGAGAGAAAATTGCCAGCTGCTTCTTGGTATTGGATATAAAGTTTGAGCCAGGTACTTAGTATCATAACTGATGGTGTGTAGAAAACTCCACAGCAATTTTCTTTTCAAATTTCTGTCATGGTGAAGACTGTTGGTTTGTGATACATCTGTTTATCATGTCAAGTACCATTTAAAAAAAAAAAAAAACAATAATACTTGAGATAATGTGTTAGCAACTGTCTCTTGCGCTGGAATCAAATCTGCTATCAAGTATAAGAACAAGCATCTTTGTTCGGTAAAACAGCAATGAAAATACAGTGGTTTTGAAACAAAGGCAAATATGATTTAGTGACTTAACTAATATAAGGTATTTGGTTTTTTGTTTTTTTCCAAGAGGTGATAGCTCCAAGTACTGTTGCACTCTCTTTAATACTGTTTAGCTGCTGGAGAAGGAAACTGTGTTGATGGACAGATTATAAAGATTCCTCCTTTTTGTACTTACTTGGATGAAGGTTTTCTTTCTTCTTTAATACCATGGCTAGAGTATGTTGCTATGTACAGAGAGAGTTTAGTGTTTTACCTTTTCTAGCTATTGTTGATGAATATGGACCATGAAGTACAGCCTGTCATTTGATATTGGCTCCACCATTACTGTCACGACGGCACTTATTACCTACTGGAAGAAGAGGGAAAATATTTTGTCTGGCAGAAATGCGTTATTGCACTGAAACATCCCTGGCAAAGAGGACTGCTACGAAATGTTATAGATTTGACAATCTCTGACTCCTGAATGAACACTATGAACTCTTTGTGCTGGTGCCAATACTTTATAAACCATGTCATGAAACAGCTACAAAACATCTATCTGATTTTATAAAAAGACCTTTTTCTTCTGATTTTTTTTTTTTAGTTTTACAGAATCTTTTGGGAATTCCAGATCTGAAGATGGGCATACACAGTTGGCTTTTTGATTTTATTTTTTTTCCTCTACACAGATGGCACTATGGGATTTCCAGCTATATTATGCCATTCCATTTTTTATTAAACTGGACATTGTTAGAGATCTTTAAATTCAGATATTTTTTTCCCCACTGACAGATGTCAGCTTTGGCATGATTCTATGTTGAGACTTCATTTGTTTCAATCAGGTTTGGGTTGATTTATTTTTCTGGGAACTTAACTTTTAATGTTTTTTTTTATCTACAAGTAATATTTTTCATTGTAACTGAATATTAAGCGTTATTAAGCATTGTAGGAAAACACAGGTTCAGATAACAGGAGTTTACAAAGAACAGTATTTTAAAACAAATGTTTTTGTTGAGAAATTTTACTTCTCAGGGTGCATCTGTGTTTATCTCCTTTTTTTCTTAGAGATCTTCCTTGTTTTCCAATGTAAATAGAATAGGATGTGGATGAAATTATATCCGTTGTGCCTTCATACTGGTAAACTAGGTAAATAGTAGAGTGTCACTACTACAGCATCAGCGAATCAAGTTAAGTGTTTTTGTAATCATGTATGTGTAAGTAAAGGATTTTGTTCTCTATTGCATTTTAGGTAGTATAAAGGACATTAAATTGACATTTTTTTCATACTTTTTTTTTCTTTATGTTGTGCCTTCTTTTTGAAGTTGGTTTTGTCAGAAATGTTCTATTTTATCTTGAAAGATAAAGTGAAGTCTGTTCTTTATTTGGACCATTTAAAACTTAGCTATTGATAATGTAATAAAGTCAAATAGCTGAGAAATAATTGGGGAATACTTTCATCTATAGTTGTACACCTTAACCTTCAATCAGTGAGTTAAAAGCTCTTTTAGCTATGGCTTTATACAGGCAAGAAGTCTTCCAGCAAAGCGAGGAAAGACCAGATTTTACATTTCTGATATTTCTAAGAAAAGAAAATAACGTAGTTTTAGACCTTCCTTATATGTCACAATGAAGCAAGAATAGGTCACTGTATTTTTAGTTATTTTATACTTAGATGTGCATATATACCATTTATACATATATGTATGTATATACACGTGTGTGTATATATACATTCTATGTATAAATCTCAAAGGTTTTCATGTATCAGTTACTTTTGTGAAGTAATCATAATAGCAAAGATGTTTTGTAGCAGTTGTGTTTTTAAAACATTGTTTTACTGTACACAGACACTGAGTCCCTCTCCATCTGTGCAACAGGAAAAGCCTGGCCATTAGGTGCCCGGTATTTCCTGTGTTGCTTTGCCACAGTGCCTTTTGTTTGTCTACACATGAAAGATATTACAGGGTATGGTAGAGTGCGAATGCAAAGTCCGATAACTACTGTGGACTCTCTCCATGTGAAGCAGTCATATAGAGGGAAACTTGTTCTAATTTCACTTAATCCAAAATAAATGATGCCAAATCAGTCAGAGGAATTTAATTAGTCTGGAATTGGGTCATCTTCTCCAACAGTCGACCATCCCTCTGTTACATTATCTAAATCCTGCTTTTAAGGATATTCTATTTTTCTTATCTTGTCCTTTGATCTCATCTATCTTTCTGAAGCATGGTAATAGATGTGCTTTGGTGACATGTTAAAAAAATAAATAAAATTACATTGCTAAAATGCCTGGGGGGGGAAAAAAGTGTCTTGTTCTGAAGTTCTCCTGTTCTTCTACTTAAGGGGGATTTCTGTACTATATGTATGAAGTTGGCATGGGCTGTCACGTAGGGAGATATGTCATTCATTCTTCTGGTCATTTAAAAAGTTAATATGAAAATTTTAGCAGTTAAAACATCTTCCCAACTCTCAAAGGTTTTAATTCAATAGCATACGTACTTGTATTCATAATCCCAAATTGTCTGACTAGACTTGATAGCTCTCTGGACATGGATGGGCTGCTTTTGTTTAAATTATGCACTCAATTAAGTACATTACTGAGCTTGACTTTAGAAGAACTGTTCACATAGCAGTTTGAACCTTTTAATACCCAAGTACTTAGATATACAAATTTCAGACCAAAAAAAAAAAACCAACAAAACCAAAAACAAACAAACAAAAAAACGGGAAACCCATTCTATTTATTGCCCAATTCTTTCCTTATGGCTATCACGCCAACTTTTCCAGATGTAAGATGTCCAGCAATCATGGAACCCTGAGTGGAATTCATCTCGCTGAGTGCTGGCTGTCTGAGAGACATTTGGTTTACGGGAGGAATCCGGGCACCTCTAGAGAGCTATTAATCTTCTCCTAAGATAGATATGTAAGGAAAGTAGAATGAATGATTTTCTGGAGAGCCCCTGTGGAGACTGCAGAAGCTGTGATTTTTAGCTCGGGTTAGATACTTCTCTTTAGAATACCAAACGGAGATTAATTCCATCCAGTGTTGTACTACCTGCCTTGGAATAGCAAAAGACAAGACTGGAACGACATCCATCCCCAAATGTCAAAACCTTCTAAAATCTATCCAGAAAGAATTAAATCAGAGATGTTGACAACTTAAAAAATATATATTTTTTTAATTCCAGGATCTGCTTCTGCCCTGAGTCCCTTGCCAATGCGTGTAGTGTGTCTTTTTTTATTAAATTGAAATGCATCCCCTTTCTCTATTTTAAAATTTCATGTACCTAACTGGCTATATGTATGGTTCTGTGAATGCATGAAATTAACTGGAAAAGAGAATTAATGTATTGCATTTATTTTGATAATCTTTCATATTGCTATAATTAAACCTATGACTACTTTAACTGTTCTCCTGTCATCAGCAATGTTACCCACTGTGCATTTGAAAAAATTGTGTGTTCAGTCCTGGTTCTTACTGTGTGTACTTATTGCATCTTATGGGATATGTTTCCCATATTGCATCTGCAGGACTACTAAATTTACAAAAACTAGATAAAATGTAGCATTTTATTATATGGAGCTTGGGGGTGGCTTTATGTATTGATTTACATGTTCATTATTACTCTCTTGCAATGATTCCGTAAATTGTAGCTTTTGATATTACTAAGCGAAAGATTCCTGGTTTAATGCATTTGTACATGCTGTTAGACATGGTCAACATTTTTCCAAAATAAAAGTTTGTCTTTCACTGAGATGTTAATTTCTGTGATTTCAGATTTCTTACTTGACAATGAAGTCCAAGAAGGGCTTTTAATTAAATACTACCACGCATGGGACAAGTTGTGATAGCTGACATCAGGAAGGGTCGAGTCATTAGTCTTGTGTGTGAAGGGCCTCATGATCTTCAAAGAAGGGCCTTGGCAAGATGTCTCTTTTTAAGAAGATTCAGCCTCAGTAATAGCAGACAGTGGCGGTATTTATCTTCTTAGCTGATGGATAAAGTATTGTTATTTTTGTTTGAGTTGTGTAGCTCTAGCTTGATTTGATTTAAGAATGATGGCTGTCATAAGACATCCTAAGTTGGAAAGGATCATTTGTGAAGAATGAAGTTTTTCTCTTGCATGTTTGATTCCCTTTTTCTAAAAACAAGCAAATAATATAAATTAAAAAAAAAAAACTTTTCCTTGGATAATAAATACCAAATACCAAGAAAGCTGAGAAAAAGAAGCAAATGGGACTTTTGAGACAGTTGGTATGAAAATTCATGGAAAGGTGGCCAGACCTATTTACGGACATGAAGAAGGTGCATTCATTGTTCTAGATCAGCAGTTACTTTTCCCAGAAATTTAGTTTCCTGTAAAATGTCACATACTTACATTTCTAAGTCAAGATTCAGCATTAAGACACTGATATTACAATTTTATATACATGCTTGTGCAGTAGTTCCTAATGTCTCTTACAGTTTTGTTTCTTTTTTATGAACTACATAAAAATATTCTTTTCTTCACCTACCACTGCCCACCTGCATTATTTTTTTAAAGGCACATGCACATACAGGCGCATGCAAGATTTAGTTGCTTAGGTTCTTTGCAGTTTGTCCTTTCTGAGGCCATACAAACTGTACTTTTGAGGTAAAAAAAGGAGGCTCTGGAGAAGAGAAGGCTTGGGTGATAGGAAAACCTGATGGAGGGTAATAAGTCAAGGGAGCTAGGCTCTTTACAGTGGTGCCCAGTGCCAGGACAAGAGGCAGTGGGCACAAACAGGCCCACAAGAGGTTCTGTCTAAGCAACAGGAGCTACTGCTGACTCAACTGACTGAGCGCTAGCACAGAGCAGTTGTGGAGTCTCCCTCTTCAGAGATCTTAAGCTACCTGGCCCTGGGCAAGTAGATGGCCCTGCTTGAGCAGGGGTTGGACCTGGTGGCCTCCAGAGGTCCCTTCCTTCCTCAGCCCCCTCAGTGACTTCGTAATCTGAGACATGCACTCTGGTTGTTCTGTTTGTGTCAGGGTACTGATTGGTGAAAGTGGTGGAAGGGAGGGAAAGGAAGAAATCACAGAATCATAGACGCATTTAGATTGGAAAAGACCTCTGAGGTCATCTAGTCCAGCCTTTAATCTAGCACTACCCCATCCACCATTAAACCATGTCATTAAGCACTACAACTATGCATTTTTTGAAGACCTCCAGGGATGGTGATTCAACCACTTCCCTGGGCAGCCTGTGATCCAGTACTTCACACCCCTTTCAGTGAAGAATTTTTTTCCTAATATCCAACCTAAGTGCAATCCTGGTGCAACTTAAGACCATTTCCTCTTGTCTTATCACTTGGGGCTTGGGAGAAGAGCCCAGTCCCAACCTTGCTACAGCCTCCTTTCATGTAGTTGTAGAGAGCGATAAGGCACCACCCAAGCCTCCTTTTCTCCAGAACAAACAACCCCAGCTCCCTCAGATGCTCCTCACAGGACTTGTTCTCTAGACCCTTTACCAGCTTTGTTGCTCTTCTTTGGACACTCCAGCACCTGGATGTCCTTCTTGTTGTAAGGGGCCCAAGACTGAAAGCTTTACTCAAGGCGTGAGTACTCACCAGAGCTGAGTACAGGAGGACAATCACTTCCTTAGTCCTGCTGGCCACACAAGTACCTCAAAAAAAATTGTAATGTCACAAGTAGGCGCAAAAATCTTTTTTTTCTTTTTTTTTTTTTTTTAAGAGATGTAATATTTTGGTTTACATTAGTGGAAAAGTGTAAATGTAACAAAAATTTTTGGTAAGCACAAAAGAACAAAAAAGCACCCAACTTTTTTATGGTAGTATTATTCTGACTCTAAAGTCTGAAAGTTACACCAAGGGCTAAGATAAATGTCTCTATTTTGGGGTACTGGCAAAACTTAGGCTAGCTTCTGTTTAGAAACTATACTACTTTGGGAAATACTAAATTGGGATCACCATGTCTTGAGTGCCATTTTTTTTTCCTGCTTACTCTGTTGTAAACTGAGTATGGTGATTAACTATTTGTAGTGTCAAACCATGAAAATTCGAATGCAGATGAAAAAGAGGACAGTTTATGAAACACTGAACTGTCAGAGCGTTTCAGGGAGGTACTGTGTATGATGTGATGAACTTACCATCCCTTGTGTGATTATTTACCATCGTACCATTGTCAAGAGCTGTTGGCTAAGGACGGTTTTTACTGTCAGTCCGGTCCTCTGCTCACTCTCAGGAGATGGGTTCCCTCTACTGAACATTGGTCTACTTAGACTTACTTTCCTCATGGCTGCACCAAAGACTTCTGCACGATACACGCTACTCTGCATTGAACAGAGGGAAATTAATAAATAGCTGTTTGGTTGTGGTTTGGAAACTAATGGCTAGTCTATGCTTGGAGTTATTTTGGAATCGTTACCAAAAATGAATTTAAATTCAGGAATTAGTGTGTTTGCAAGGGGACCTTGCACTTCCAGATTTAACTTTCACTTACAGACAAGTCCTAATTACCAGCTGTCCCTTGAGCCATCTTAGTGAAATTGATTTGATGGTCTCATTCTAGTTCTTCCTAGTGAGCATAAAACCACTACAACTCTTTAGCATCTTGTGGCTTTTTCCATTTGTCTTCTCAACAGGCTTATAGTACAGCTGGGGTGTGTTGAGGCTGGCCTGATCTCCACAAGTGGTGTGTGTGAATTGCCTGGGGACATTTACTGCCCACGTTTATTTGTGTGAGTGAGAAGGAATGGCATTTCCAGGCCTTCAAACTTAAATACCCAAACACGGCACCTGACTTTATTTAAAAAGGATTTCTCTCTCCCTGTTGCCCCTCAAGTAACCAGCAACAAAATACTTGCACGGTGTTTGACTTAATATTTTTCTCTATTTTCTGCTGCCACAAGGGGAGTTTGACAAACAACAAGCTGCTACTGTGTTACCTTTTAAAGGGACTAATTTATTTAATAGGTAGAAGAGCAGCAATAGAGGGAACAGTCCTGGACAGTATCTGCAAGCACCAAAGCACCACAAGCAAGTTACGTTTTTTCTTCTTTTTTTCTTTTTTAATTACAAATCAGAAGGAAAAGGGATAATTGCCTCTAAGTACATTTTCTAAAGTTGGAGGATATTTGTATCATCTAATTTTAAATATCTAGGGTAGGTACCAAAGTCAGGAAATTAGTCTCAGATCCCTTTGCTCTGGATAGAAGCTGCTTATCCCTTGATGCTTCTTGTTAGCTCCCTAGCTTCTCTTGCTTCCACCAAAGGCCACAGCTTTCCTTGCTTGTTGATTGAACTGTATATGATGCCTTCCTACAAAATGTCTTGGCTTAAACTAAAAAGACTTTTGTTTTCTCCTATTTAAGTGTTTAAAGCCTTTTGGCCTCCCAACTTGGGTATTAAAATGAGCAGAAGGGAATAGGCAATAAACTTCAGTGAGTGTATTACAAGAAGAAGGTTAGAGCATGTTGGTTGTGCAAATGTCTTGTTTTGAATTAGCATAAATGAGGATAGCCACTTTTGGTTGTGTTTTAAAACTCCATAATTTTACATACTTCCTCTCACTACTGTGTCCAAACCGAGGTTGTTTGCTTTTCCCTCATAACGGTGGTTCAAGCCCTAATGCCTCTGTCAGCCTATGAGAACATACGCACGTCCTACTCGGCTTCAGTAATGCTCCTAGCTAAGGTCTCTTGAGAAGCAGACACTGGAAAGTTTAGTTTACGAAAGCTAGTGAGGACATATTGAAGGCATGTGGAAGACTGGTTCGCAACACCAAAAGCAGGAGGTGGGGGGAGCAGTACATGGATGCTTTTTTCATGGCTGTTTCCCGATGTTGAGCTCAGGGGCTGTGGAGCCATGAAGGTAACATCCACTTATCTTGCACAGCTGCAGTCCTGAGCATAGCGAGTATTCCCAGAGCTGTGTCTGGATGTACACTGTTAGATACCAAATTTGTTCTCTGTGCTGTCATTCCATAAGTCGTACACACCCAACATTCACCCCATTTTTCGCCTTGTGCCCCTGTTAGTTTGTACTAGCAGTGTTTACCCCGGAGTGATCTCTATATTTCCTCTTAGTATTCTCCTCTGAGGCTTTTTTATTTTACTTGATTACATTTCAAAACGACGTTTTTTTCTCCTCTCAGTATTCTGCTTGACCAATAGTGAACTGAAGGTATGTTATTAATGTATAATTTTTGTAGAGATTTGACCACTGCACCTTCTCTATGTAAAACCCAAAGGTCTCTGTGCGTATGCAGGCACAGCTCAGGCTCAGCCCCCTGGCTCCTCCTTGTTTGAATACCTTTGCACATACCACTTGACATGTATTTGTGACATAAGGTGTCACGTGGCGAAGGGGTTTTACCTGCACACCTACACAAAACAGAGAAGTTAGCTCTGTATTTATAAGTGATTGAATTTATTATGGAGAAGTCTAATGCCTTATATTACTTGTTCAAAGATGGTTTCTTTTTATTTTAAAAATTGAATTACAATTTACACACCGATTAGTCCTATTTAGTAAATTAGGCCTGCTTTATTCTGATATGCTGCATCGTTTAAAATGTCATAACAGTGTTGTGCAGTTTTATTCTGTCACTGCCAGTGTAAAGAAGTTGGAATCGATGTCCTCGCTGCGTTGTCAGTGTCTGCTAATTCCGAGATGACAGAAATGTGTTGTGTGACAGAAATGTGAATATATATCCAACCTATAGTATATATCTTGCTTTGCAAACTTAATTTGTATCCCCTTGACTGTGTTGCCACATACCAAGTGTACATAAAATAATGAATAAATAAGACAAAAAATAAAATTTTGTTTACATTCATTGGCCTTTTGTGCACTCATTTAAAAGAAAAAAATGGTGAAATCACAAAATATGATGCATTAGAAGAACAGGTTGAACATATTTTGATCCTTGATCGTTTTGAAATATTATTCCTGAATGTTTTTAGATACAAAGTTGTGAGATTTTTTTAAAGTGTATTATTCTTTAATTTTTAGACTATTGTAGCCCTATTAAAGCATATAGATCTCGGTCCTTTAAACAAACAGGAAATGTTTTGCTGCCTGAAACAGCTTCTGATTTAGGTACAGAGCAAGAGGCAACAGACAGATATAGACAGATGGGATATAAAGCAAAATACGGAGATTACAATGTACCAAAAGAGGCCTCCAAGAAAAAAAAAAAAAAGTTGAATTTCTTTCAAGAATAATTTCCTACTCAAACACAAATGGTATTACCATAAAGTATTTTTAATACTTTTAGTTGGGTAGTTAGGTAGTTATGTACTTGTGTCTAAGTGCTGTGGAACTCCAAAAAGATGATGATAGTTCAGCAAAGCTTTCACAGACTTCTGTAGGTTTGCAAATGGGAAGCAGAAGGTGACAGGTTCTCAACTGGACTCGGTTTGTCCAGAACAACTGAGTACTGAACTGGAAGTAACTGCTAGGGTAGATTTTGTCCTCCTTTTTTATTTATTTATTTATTTATTCTCATGATTTGTCTAGAAAGTTTGTTTACTGATCTAGAATTACTTACCAAATTGGTGTTGGTCTAATCAGTGACCATTTTCTTCTAGACAAAGTTTATATTAAGGGTGTTCGGCTGGATTTGCCCACTTAATTGTTCAAGGCAATTCTCCAGCAAAAACTGCTAAAACAAATACTACGCTTTGAGTTGTGTTCTTGTGTCTCTAAGGAAACTTTACTTAAGGCTCCTTTTAATCTCCAGCACCTGCAGAAGCGTCCAGCTTCACTTGTGTGCTTTTGTATCACAACTTTGCCTCAGGCCAGCAGCGCCTCAGACGTGCCGAAACTGTCTTTGAGCACCAGCATTCAGCTGCTGTAGCTTCTGATTACTGAGAAGAGAAAGGACGAAGCTGGACCCTAGTTCTGTGCATTGTGGACAAAGCACAGCTGACTTCTGACACAGGCAAAGTACAGTTTCAGACTTGGTGTCTGTCTGTCCCGTTTTTGGCAGATACCAGTTTCTCAGTGCTGCTTCTGCAGTTTTGATAGCTTGCACACATACAAGTCGGCATATCAGGTGGCTTTTCATTTCTGTGTGGCACTTCTGTTAATGCAAACTGTTTAAAAAAAAAAAAGGTAAATCTAGATTTTAAAATATTTCAGAATTTCCAGGTTTTAATGCCTGAGAGGCTGTAGTACGCTTTATCACATCATTGTTTGGCAGAAGTGCATTATTATTTGGGGAAGCGAAAGCAATTACATGTTCTCAATACTTACATAGTTTTACATGTTATCAGTCTGCAGGGACTGAGGAATGTTTAATGTTCTGTGAAAATGTTCAAAAAGTGTCACTGCGTCTCTGCTACCTTAAGATGCAATTGGCAATCTTAATTGAATATAACTAAAACAATGTAGGTCTGATACCATGCATGCTGCAAATGTTTATTCTCTAGTAGTATCAAGTGTTGTCACATATAACGCAGACATTTGTTATGATAAGCAGATTTTAATGTAACGTTTCCCATCGTGGTCTTGAAGAGGTAGAAATCAAAATGCTCTGACACAGTGGCCTTGCAGTTTCGAGCTGCCAGATTTCTGCGGGAGCTAAAACAATTGCAACCGCATTTTTGCAGCAAGGATGTATCCCTCTCCTTCATACATATTATTATATTTCACTGGGGGGGGTATTTTTCTTTAAAAAAAAAATCTCAGGAGCCATAGCGAGGATTTGCAGACCTCTTTCTTCGGTCATATTGAGGTAACATGGTGCAGGATACCCCACGGTGTTGAAGTGCTGGGAGGAAAGAGAAGCACCCGTGTTTAGGTATGCCTGAGCAGGCTCAGGAGGTGCTCTCCACCTGAAAAAGAAACGGCATACCTAAACATTTCCAGGTCTCCAAGTCCTGTTTGGGACCACTGATGGTCTGTGTGGTTCCTTAGTAAGAAGGATAAATCGTGTTTAGAATTAGCTTTGTTCACGGGCTTCAACCAAAGTCCACTACAGACAAAAAAAAAAAAAAAAAAAGATAGACATTAAATAGTCCAAAAATTACACCGACTGCAATAGAAAGATGTGATTTAAGTTTAAATGACTTAGGTTTTTGTTTCTGATACTTGTATCCGATAGTAAACATAACAACTTGGGCAGGTGTTATTTTAACACGGGAGGCCTTGCATAGAAGGATGGAGAGCACCTTGTCTAAATTAGTCGTATTAACAGTCGCTACAAATTATCAAAGGCAGCTCTCAGCTAATGAAAACTGGAATAGGAATAAAAAGAAAGTGGTGTTACATCTAAGAAGGTGCGATTGATGTGAGCAATTCTCATTCTTGCTTCAAGATGCTGTTGAAAATGGTTTAGTCTGGTGTCTGCTATCGCTTTCCAACACCTGCTCTTGGGGATCTCTTGCTGGAAGCAGCTGTTTCTGACTACAGCAAAGAGTCAGTGCTAAACTGCTTCACTGGGCACTTTGAAAATATCTGACACAATAGCGTTGTGAGATGAACTTCAGAGAACTTAGTATACATACAATATCTGTTTGGACGTTTTCATCGCATTTCTGCAATCACTTCTGTGTAGGAATTGCAAGGTGTTTGCCTGCAAAATTACCTGCCCCAACGGAGGTTCACTGAAGGCGATGGCACGCTATTTTCAGTATTTGTAATTTTTTTTTTCCATACAGTGGACCTGGTAGGGTGATTCGGAGCAACTTTTCTTTTCTGTACACCTTTTCTTTAAGGTCTGCAGCCACCGCCTCGTGCTGAGCACGAGGCGCTCATTTCCAGGCGGTGGGTGAGGGCTAACATCAGTGGGTGGGTGCAGAGGCGTGAGGTGGAAGCCCTGGGCTGCGCTGCTGGCCGTGCAGTGCCTGCCGACTGACCCCGGGACAAGTGACTAAACTCGCAATTCCCTTTCCACCTCTGTGATCGCTGACTGCCTTGCATACTAATGACATCCGCGCAGAGCTGGAGGGTTACGCAAGACTCAATACTTATCTTTGAATTAGCTAAAAGACGGGATTTCAAAGAGCAAGATAGAGTGGGTACTGATCCAACCTAGAGATCTACAGTGCAGCTCTGATTATTATTTTATTTTTTATTTTTTTACTTTTAAATAATTCAGTCTCTTCAGAGAATGACAGCAGCTTTCAAGTTAAGGTATTGATCCACTGGTGTTCTGCTGCTCTCCAGAAGGTGCAGAGGCTCTCACATCTGCATCTCCACTGCCCAAGATGGCACATCTTCAGAAAGAAGCCATAGATCGGGATTAATGATCTACAGCTAACGACCAGGGGCTGCCTGTCACCGGTAACAAGGGGTCGGTTGCAGGGGGTGGGGATGACAACCCACCTTTTTCGTTTCCCTTAGGCATTTTTTGTGTCTTTCGGCTGGCAGGAACTGAGCCTGAGCACTGGCCCTTGGAGCGGCAGCATCAGACCATGGCTCCAGAGTGGAGGCGCACACCAGTAACGTCCTGTCCGTGAGCACAACGCTGACCTGTGGCAAATGTCATCCCGTCCCTCCCGTGTTACCCCGATTTGCCATCTAAAATTGCTGAATGCCATGTCATTGATAAAAGCACTTCTTTCCTTCAACGCTGTAAGAGACTGAGTGAAAATGTGCACTCTGCCCATCGCAAGAAAGCCGGTGTACTACCTCGCTCCTTGGCATATTTTTTTTTTCTCTTCAGAACAACACTGTCTCATAAAAACATTTATTTATTTATTTATTTTTCCCAGAGGTCTCCTGTGGATGGTGGGTTTAAATTTGGGAGAGTAAGGGGACTCCAGCTCCTCATTGCATCCTCCAGTCTCCCAGGTGGTCAGTACCTGTTGCGGCCTCACCCTCGCAGACCAGCAGCATGTCTCACAAAGGCAGAAAGGCCATGCCTTTTAGTCAATAAACACTAGATTTTGTCTTGAAACTGCTAACAGAAATGAGAAAACGGGCCATGTCTGCTAGGGATACTCCTCTGTATGGGCGGGCAGGTTGGGATTCCGGGGTGGGACTGTTACTCGTGTTTTACGACGTTCACTGCTGTCCCAGCCACTGCCTGCACTGCCTCCAAGCAATTCCACTGAGCTGCTTCATCACCTGAACACTTCCCGTCTCCAACAGAAAGCATTTGGGACACCTAAGTGCAAGCACTTCTCCCTGCATGCGGTAGTCCCTGGCAGGGTGCTCAGGCTGGGTGTTTGGGACCCGCACGTTGGTGCTGAGCACCTGCAAACCAGGGGCACTCGGTGGAGCAGCAGTCCCAGCCCCAGGTCAGGGCTCCGAGCACGGAAGCTGCAGAGAAGTGCTTTGCTAAATCTCGCTGTAATTTTGCAGTTCGTTAGCTCACTGTGATTGCTCAGGTAGCTGGCGGGATGTAGGCAGATGCCTGCTTTGCTAAGCCAGAGCGTAAGCTGACAAACTACCTCTGCGAAAGAGAATTATTTCACGTTTTCTCCAGGTGCTCTGACTCTGGCTTCTGACAGGTACTGGCCCAGGACAACCCCGCAGAGACATGCAGGTGTTATGGGGCTGGGGCAGGCGGGAAGCTTGGCTGGGAGAGAAGTGAGATCTGACCCCTCGCCGTGGGACGTAGCTCAAAGTGTCCCAGCCCGTGGTGTGGGGGTGCCTGCGGCTAAAGGACAGGCATTTGGGATTTTAATGAGGGGCTGCTCGAGGTGAGCACCCCGATTCTGCCCTGATTTATCGCTGCCGGGTTTGGGATGGGAGTTAGGCGCCGAGGGTGCTCAGTGAAACTGGTGCACGAGAGGATGGCGTTATCCAGTTCCCCAAACCCATGGACAAGCAACCCAAGCCTCGCTTATCTTCCAGTTCCCAAAGGGTCCCCGGAACAAAGGCAGCTTCTCCGGCTTTCTGCCTGCCCTGGGCTGGGCTCCCTGCAGCCGGGACGGCTCGGGCCGAGCTCTCGGGGGCTGCAGCTGCCTCTTACCTCCTCTGGTGCAGCCGTGGGCACGGGGCCTTGCTCCTCTCCTCCCGACGGGTCCTCGGCTGGTGCTCAGCAGGAAGACGGGCCATTTCCCCACGCCTGCTCGGTGCCGCAGTGCTCGCTGCCCGTGGCGTGACGGCCTCTGTCCTCCGAAACTTAAATCTTTGCTGGCGTTGGTCTGGTTTGTCTCAGCTCCTTTTGCTTGCCGAGCTAGCGGGATGCTCTGCTATCGCGACATGTCGCTCACCCGCCCCCAGCACCCCTCCGGCGGGCCCCGGCCCCCTGCTCCTCACGGGGGAGACCCGGGGCCGAGCCGGGCAGGGGGGGAGAGGCAGCGGGGGGGGGCACAGGGCGCCCACACCCCCCGACCCCCGACCCCCGACCCCGGCCCGGGGCTCCCGGCGGCCGCTGGGGGGAGCCCGAGCTCCACGCCCGGCTCCGGGCGCTGCCCCCGCGGGGACCGGGGCCGGGACCGGGACGGGGCTGGGGGCTGCGGGGGGCTGCGGGGGGCTGCGGGGGGCTGCTGGGGGGCTGCACACGATCGGGGCAATGCACGGCTCCTGCCCGGCCCGCCCCATGCGCGGCGGGGCTCTGCAGGAAGGGGAAGAGCCGGGAGACTTCACCCCGCACGCACCCCCGCCCCGCAACACCGGCACCCCCCCGCCGGGACCCCCGGGCAATGCGGGCAAAACGGGGTCCGGGGGGGCGAGCTGCGGGGCAGGGGGAGCCCCCGCCGAGCCCCCACCCGCCCCGGACCCCGACAAAGGAGGCCCCGAGGCCGCGCCAGCACGACCCCGGTCCCGACCCCAAAAACCGGTCCCGGTCCCGTTTTGGGTCCCGGTGCCGGTGCCGGGCTGCGCAGGGCCGGGGGGGCTCCGGCAGCGGCAGCGGCAGCGGCTCGGAGCCGCTCGGCAGCGGCAATTGGCAGCCGCCTCTCCCCTTTGTGCATCTTGCGGGATTTCTTCTGCATAGGCAATTGGCAAAGGTTAGGAGCACGTCTTCAGATCCCGGGTAATCCCAGGTTAAATATTAAAAGTATAAGCAGCCTAGGCCGAGTATTTACCTATGTAACTCCATAGATTTCCCTCCAGACCTGGACTTCTAAGAATTTTACGGGACTTTTCTTTTTTTTTTTTTTCCCCTTGCTTTTTTTTTTTTTTCGTAATTTTTTTTCCCACCCCTTCGTATTTATTTAACAAAACAGCGGGAAGGGGAGGGGGAGGCAGCAACAACAAAAGCAGCGTCTGTATGACCGAGCGGCAGCCGCTCTCCCCGGCTGTAACGTGAGAGGGAGGCGAGATTCCGGCCCCACCGCCGGCTTTGTACCCGTCTCGTTTTAAGTGCCTCGCACATCGACACAAAAGGCAAAACCGCGCGCGCACACACACCAAAACCCGACACAAAACCTCTATTGGCCCAATAGTGCCGACGCTTGCCCCGATAACCGGGTAACCTCCCCGCCCCGCCGGGGTCCGGCCGCTCCGGGACCGGCACCGGGCACGGCAACGAAAACCCCTCCAGAAGGGGTTTGGGAAAGGAGAAGTCTCAAACGGGATTAAGGCTTTAATTACAATTCCCTACCGAAGGAACGTGTTTGAGGAACTGATCTTATCAATTAATAGCGGCATTAATTTAAATTTTATGAAAGAGGGCTCGCGTGAAATATACCTACGACTCCCTTTTTGGAGGAAAAAAAATAAAAAAATAATAATAATAAAAAAAGGAAAGTAAAAAGGGGATGCTCCAAGCAGAACGTGTCCGAGCATTAACAGAAGAAAATGTGAAGAAGAAACGCGCTGCTTTGGCTAGAAATAATTATTTGCCATCGCCTGGGAAAAAAAAATAAATAAAAAAAAATATATATGCGCATATCTGCTGGGGAAACTATAAAAAATGGAAGCTCTTTTAATGGGGAAAATAGATGAAAGTTTCTGCCCGCCAACGCTATTATTTCATCATATTTTTGGCCCGCACGATATTAAAGAGAAAAATAAGGTAATTGGAACATGCATCAACAGTTTTCCATGAAATAAGAGTTAAAAGAAGTAATAGAACTAATCACTGTCTCCTCAAATCAAGTAGAAAACATTTCAATGCACTAATTAGAGTAATTAGAATAATAAGACTGCCTATATGTGGTAAGACAATGTGTACAAACAACTTTATTTAATGTATACTGGTAATCAGCGATGCGTGCGTGCTTGAATGCTTAGTGCAATAAAATTCACCCCCGTCCGCCCAAACAATCAAATACAAATTAGTTTAATGATTGTGCCTGCTTGAATGTCTTGGAAATCCACAGGCAGAGGGAAATAAATAGCACCATCCTTGTTTGTGCGTCTCCCCTACTGACCAAGGAGCTGATGCCTCCATGGACTTGGCAATGAATGACTGCAGACATGAATGAATCAAGGAGGGAAAAGGGAATTAATGAATGAGGCGGGCGGGCTGAAAACAGCCCCGAACTTTTAGACGAGAGCCTCTTACAGCTCCCGGGACGGCTCCGGACGGCCGGGCAGGGGTAAAAGGGGGGGGGGGTGGAAAAAAAAAGCGGCCCCTCCGCCCGCATCTTCGTGCCCGGAGGAAGAGGAGGAAGAGGAGGAAGAGGAAGAGAAAGTCCGGGCGAGGAGCGGTCCGGCCCGGGGCCCTGTTCACGCTGCCCCGACCCGCTGGGAGATGGGGCAGGATCCGGCCCCGGCCGTGGGGCGCTGCGGGGGACCCGGGCCCGGCTGCGGGCCGGGGCTGTACTGGGGGGGGGGGGGGGGAGCGGGGCTGCCCCCGGACAGGGCCCTTTTTGGGGCCGGGGACAAGGCTGGGAGCGTGGGAAGCCGCGCACGGCCGGGCGGCCCCGTGCTTGTCCCGCACCCCGCAGGGAAGGCGCCCTGGGGAAGTTCTCGGGTTTATTTCAGCCGCTCCGCCGAAGCGCGCTTGTTTTAGGCTCTAACTCGTTTCCCCCAAAAGGTCCGTGCCCTTGGAAGTGCAGCCGAGCGCCTACGGCCGGGGCAGGCTTCCAGCCGCCCTCTGAGGAGCACCGTAGCCCCGACGGCAAAACCTCGCCGCAAGGCACCGGGTGAGCGCCCGCAGCTCCCCAAAAACCCAATTCCCTTTGCGGATTAAGGCCGGAGAGGCACCAACACCCCCGGAGTCACCCCCCCATCCCCTCCCGAAATACAGGCTAAACAAGCAGCCCCCGACGGCGGGGAGGGCACGGCAGAGCCCAGCTTTCAGACAACTTTCCTCCCTTCGCTCCCGCCGCCCTTTCTCACGCGTGGGGACCAAAAGCCTCGGGTGAAAGCCCCCCTCCCGACCTCCTCTCCCCCTGGGGGTCTTGCTCCTCTCCTTTCCTCTCCTCCCTCCCGCAGGAGGAGCAGCCCCGCGCAGCCAGCACCAGAACAAAGAGCCGCAGCAGCCCCACCGACGTGGCTCGGGCAAACCTCGGGGGGCTTCGCGCCCCACACGGGGGGCCGGAGGAGGGATGGGGACGGCGACGGGCTGGGGATGGAGGCTGCGGGAGCAGCCAGGCCCCATCCCAGGCCGAGAGCCGGGGGGGGCACCCGGCCCCTGAGCATCCTCCAGCAAAACCCGAGGGCGAGGAAAAGGCGGCGGGGGGCGACCGGGGCCGCTTTTTCACCGTCGGGGCTCTGCAAAGTTTAACCGGGGGAGACAGCAGCCTTTGGGGGGGGGGGGTGGGGGGGTCGTAATTGGCTATGTCCAGCCCCCCCCGGCCCCGCTCTGCTCAGCAGAGCCGGAGCCGCGATGCACGGCCCTGGGGACACGCAGCCGCCTCCCGGCTTCGGCCGCCGTCGGAGGGAGCGAGCCGAGGGCGCCGCGCTTTTGTTGTCGGCAGCGGAGCTGCAGAAGGAAGGGAGGCTCTGCTGGGAGGAGCGGCCGTGCCCGAGCCCCGCTCGCTGCCGCGCACCCCGACATCCACCTGCAGAAAGTGCGCCCCGCGGCCGCTCCATTTTTTTTTTTCCCCCCCCTTTCTCTTAGAAAGAAGGGAAAAAAAAAATACAAAGAGAGGAGACAAAAGCGTCTCCCGCACACACACGCACAGCCCGGCCGGCCTCCCCTCCCGGGCAGCACACACGAGCCAGCCGCTGCCCTCCGCTCCCCGGGCCAGGAGCATCCCTGCGGGCGCTGCCCCGCGGCCACCCCGGCGCCCATCCCCGCGGCCTCGGGCCTGCCCCCGGCTCACGGCAAGGGGCTATCCCACCGGGAGAGGCTCTTCCCGTCCCGGCCAGCCCCTGCTCGCAGCCAGCAGGGCCCTGCTGTCACAGGCGCAAGGCTCCCTCCGGGCCCCCCGAAGTGTCCTGCAGAGGGCAGAGGCTGCTCGCGTTCCGCAGGCAATCCGGCGGGATATTGACCGAGGGCTTCAAATCCATAGCCAGCTTAAACATTTTACCCGTCAGCACGTCTGCGGTCGCAAAACACTTCTTCTTTCTGTCACTTCTCCTCGAAACTATTGATAAGATCATTTAGCTGAATCTGTTCGGGATGAGCGTGATATTGACTAGGAGTTAGGAAAGATGATTAAATCTAATAAGCCTCGAAACTATCGCGGAAACCGCCGGGGAGGGGGCAGCGGGACACCGTCCTCCACACACCGAGCGAGCCCCGCAGGCTCTCCGCACCCCGACTCTCCCCGCTCCGCTCCCCGGCGCGCCCGCCCCGACGCCGGCACCCCCGCGGCGCAACGCCCGGCTCCGGCCGCTCGCAGCCGGCCCTGCACGGCCCGGCCCGGCCCGGCCCGGCTCGGTATGGCTATGGCTCGGCAAGGCACGGCCCGGCGGCACAGCTATCCCTAGGTACAGCCACAGCACCGCCCGCCCGCCGCAACCTGGGCCGCCGGCCCCGCTCCCCGGCTTTGGACAGCGCTCCCCCGTAGGGAAGCTCCGCCTTTCCCCTCTTTTCTTCCCCTCTTTTGTAATTTTTTTTTTTTCCATTATTATTTTTTAGGAGCCCGATCTTAAACTGTCAAAAGGCAAGGAGCAGAGGAGAGCGGGCTCTCTGCTGGGCCGAGCCTCCAGGCACAGCGCGGGGCTGCGACCGAGCTGCGGAGCGGGTCTCGGTGCCGGCGGCAGGGGCAGGGCCCCCCTGCGCGCCCCCAAAAACCAAACGCTTGGAGCCCCGCTGCTGCGGCCATCCGCGGGGACACGCCGCGAGCACAGCCCCCGCTGCCCTCCGTCAAAGCCCGGGAAGTCAGGGACGCGGAACCTCTCGGTATAGGCATAAAATTTATTCCAAAATTCCATGAGATATAAAGGAACGGCGGCGCTTTACACAGAACTCAGCTCAGTGTATAAGTACTGGGGCGTTCTCCCTCCAAATTTTAAGAGCTATGCAAATCTGTGCTATCTTTAAAAATAAAATAAAGATATTTCAATAATTAGAACAAACTATGAAGGTATTGTGCATTTCTGTTTTATGTAGATAATAAAATATTACTTTAACATAAATATATAAGGATCTCTGCGTTTTTATTTTTCCCCACAAGCACATCCAAATGTACCAAAACAAAGTATTTTTTTAAAGAGACTGAACCAAAAAAAATTACATCCCATATAGATTTTGTTCACCTACTCATTTAAAGCTACAGAAAAACAGTTTCCAGAACCTGTTTGCTTTGAAAGAAATAAATATACATTGAGGCAGGCCACTTAAAAATGATATGAAAATATTTCCCTGGGTAGCATTTAAAAAAAAAGAAAAAAAGAAAAAAAAAGGAAAAGAAAAATAGACAAAGAAAACATTGAAACTATTTCTGCATTTCAAAGGACAAATATTAAACATATATACATAGTGGTAAGGTTTGCGTGGTAACTTTTTTTTTTTTTTTTTTTTTTTAGTAAACCTATTTGGAGTTTGAGGCTTTTCTCAAACCTCCTCTAGACTCCGTTTTCTGACCTTACACACATATTAATAAGCGTCTGAAAGTTCATTTCCTCCCTTTACCACTGGATCTGCCCTGATCTGATTCACTTCACTAGGCGCTAGTCCTCAACACTTTAAATAACAAGCAGCTCAATACACCCAAAAAAAAAAAAAAAAAGAAAGAAAAGAAAAGAGAAAAGCTCGGTGCCCGTATCTTTGTAACAGTTGTTGGAAAACTAGGAAAAAGGCTACTGCATGTGCCTCTCAGAAATCATCATCTGTCTTACCAAGAAGAAAGAAAGAAAGAAAGAAAGAAAGAAAGAAAGAAAGAAAGAAAGAAAGAAAGAAAGAAAGAAAGAAAGAAAACCAAATGTCACAGGCGCTTTAAAAGACAATGAGAAACGTAGCCTAAAGCCTTAGCTACTGAATGCAATATTTATATGATTCTCTGCAAGAGAACGCTTCCTTGTTTTTTCTCCATAATTGTCCAACACTCACCTAAGTAAACTTTTAGCTTATAAAAATGTTTTGCCTATATAGCACCCATTCGTGCTGACTAAATGATCCCTTTATGAATTTATAACTATCATAGTTTAAAGTTCCTCTAATGTATATGTATGGCTGTGCGTGTGCATAAGTACATAAACACAGAGGCACACGCGCACACATACATACGCTGCTCCGAGTTCCCGCTCCTATGCTTCTCTTCAGAGCTTTTTGTTTTGTTTGTTTTGTTTTGCTTTCCCCGTGGGTTTCCCCCTCTCTCTCTCCCTTTCTTTTTTCTTTTTTTTTTCCTTTTTTTTTTTCCTTTTTCCTTTTTGGAAAGTTAACCGTTTCCCATCAGGGCAATGCCACGAAATGCACTTTAAAACTGTTAACGGGGAGGGGGGGGGGCGGGTGGGTGGGAAGGGTGGGGGGAAGACGAATTGAAAATGGCATTTCTTTCCACTTCACTTCATTCCCCAGTGAAAGACACAAGGCTGCCCGAGTTAAACTCGTCTTTTCGTCCAATAAATTACTCCGCAACCCGGACCGGAGGAGGTGGCGGTGGTGGAGGTGAGGGGGGGGGCTGGGGACGAACAGAAAAATAGAGAAGGGGCAGCGCAGCAAAAAGACGGGCGAGGGGCCGTGGGGACAGGGCCGTGTTCCCACGCGGGTGGGACCCAAGCACGCTGCGTGGGCCCCCCCCCGGCACCGCACCCCCATCGCGGCGGCAGGTTGGGGGGGCTGGCGGCACCCTGCCACCGGGAGAGGCCTAAAGGACCCCCCCCCCCCCCCTTCCCTCTCCAGGGAGCGCCACTTTCTCCGGGAAAACTCTGGAAATGAACTGTGTGGTTTCACCTCCCGGAGCTCCTCCACAATGGGCCCTGCTCGCCCCTGCCGCAACAAGCTGGGAGGGCCGAGCAGCTCTTCCCCCCCCCCGCCCCTCCACTGCGCCTCGACCCCCGCAAACACTGCCTGAAAATGAAGTTTACTTTGTCGGCTCCCTCCCTTCTCCCAAGTCGCCTCTGAGCGAGCGTTTGGGAGAGCCAAGCCCCTGGAGAGAGGAAGCTGGCGGTGCGCAGATATATATATATATATATTATATATATTATATACTATACATATATGTGTCTGCATGTACGTACAGGCAGGCGTGCGTACGTAGGCATACATACAGATATATGCGCTCTTCCTGCTGCAGCAAAAGGAGAAAATAAGCATTACACATATTTAAGAAGACTCGTTTATAACAAAAAGTTCACATATACACATAAAGCAAAGGCTAGAACACAGTAACATATCGTGGACCGGTCACTGGTCGACTAACGCTCACCGTGGAAAATGCAAGTCATTTTCAAAACTAAGGTGGGAAAGGAAGAAAACAAAATGAATCTGTTTATGTAAACTTCGATTTCCTTGCAGTGCAAATCGGTACGGTTAAATACTGCCTACATCAAAAGGGATAGCTTCGCTTTTCTCTTCCTTTTCACATACTCATTCCTACGGGGGATCCACAGAAAATAAACACAGCAGCATGTGCCAACCCCGAGCGACGGTCCGCGATGCCACCTGCCTTTTGTGTCGGGGGGGGGGGGGGGGGGGGCTCCGGGGGGCCCGCGAGGTGGCAGCGCCCCCCACCCCCCCACCCCCGCGTCCCCCCCACCCCATCCCCGTCCTCGCCACCCCCAGGGCCAGGGCAGGGCGCAAATTTTTGGGCCGGCGCGGAGCGGAGCCCCCTGCTCGCCCCTGCCCTGCCGGCCTGGGCGCGATACTCACTGCGCTGCAGCGCACGGGAAGGTCAAAATACCGCCCCGCACCTGCTGCCGTCTAAGGGACAGTCCGGTGCAGGTGCTTTGTCTGCTTTGATTCTCTCTCTCTCTCTCTCTCTCTCTCTTTCTCTCTCGCTTATTTTTTTTTGTTTTGTTTCGTTTTGTTATTTTTTTTTCTTAATTTTTTTTTTGCGCGGTTTTTCTTTTTTTTTTTTTGAAAGACGGGAGAAAATTAAAAAAAAAATAATAATAATAAGATAAGGAGGACGATCACCGAAAGTCGGGGGGGGAGGATGAAGAGGAGGAGGAGAGGAAGAGGAGGAGGAGGAGGAAGAGGAGGAGAGGAGGAGGAGGAGGAGCAGGCGGGGCCGGGCGCCCCCGCCGCGAGTTCACTGCACGGGGGTCTGCACCCCGTGGTGCGGCGGCGTGTCCCTGCTGGCCCCGTACACGTCCTCGGCGCCCGGCAGCGTCCCTCCCGGGGGCGTCATGCGCTTCTCTTTCTGTCTCCTGTTACAAAACCACACTCTCACCACCTCCTTCTCCAGCTGTAGGCTGTCCGCCAGCGAGGTGATCTCCTGGGCCGAGGGCTTGGGGCACTTGAGGAAGTGGCTCTCCAGCGCGCCCTTGACGCTCACCTCGATGGAGGTGCGCTTTTTCCGCTTGCGGCCCTGCGCCGCGATCTTGTCTATGCTGGTGGGGCTGCCCGAGGAGGAGTCCGCCTCCTCCAACCACTTGTTCAACAAAGGCTTCAGCTTGCACATGTTCTTGAAGCTCAGCTGCAGGGCCTCGAAGCGGCAGATGGTGGTCTGCGAGAAGACGTTGCCGTAGAGGGTGCCCAGCGCCAGCCCCACGTCCGCTTGGGTAAATCCCAGCTTTATCCGCCGCTGCTTGAACTGCTTGGCGAACTGCTCCAGGTCGTCCGACGTCGGCGTGTCCTCGTCCGAGTGCGCCTCGTGGTGCGGCGCCCCGGGGGGCGCGGCGGAGGGCGGCGGCGGCGGCGGCCCGGCCGCTCCCGGGTGCGGGCCGTGAGGCGGCGGCGGCGGCGGCCCGCCGTGCTCGGCGCCGTGGTGCGGCGGCCCGGGGGGCCCGGGGGGCGGCCCGGGGGGGCCGGGCGGCTCGTCGTGCGCGTCGCGGAGGCCGTGGTGGTGCAGGGCGGGCTGCGCGGCGCCCAGCATGCCGTTGACGGTGAAGCCGGGCGGCTGCGAGTACAGCAGCCCCGCCGCCTGCCCGCCGTTGGCCGCGGCCATGCCGGGCGGCAGGTGCGCCGCGCCGCCCGCTCGCCACGCCGCCGCCGCCGCCGCCGCCGCCGCCGCCGCCGCCGCGGCCGCCGCGTGGTGCCCGCCGCCGCCTCCGCCGCCGCCGCCGTGGTGCACCAGGTGCGGCGCCCGGCCCGGCGGCGGGTGCTGCGGCGGCGGCGGCAGCTCGTCGCCGCGCCCGCCCGGCTGCACCACGGCCGGCTTGATGTCGGGCTGGCCCAGCGCGCCCGCCGCCCACGGCGCCTCGCCGCCGCCGCCGCCGCCTCCGCCGCCGCCGCCGCCGCCGCCGCCGCCTCCCCCGCCGCCGGGCCCGCCGGGGCCGCCGTGGGACAGCGCGGCGATCCACTGGTGAGCGTGGCTCAGCGGGTGCCCGTTGCTCTGCAGCGCGTAGTCCGCCTGCACCAGCGCGCCCGCGTCGCGGTAGCCGCCGCCGGGCTGCATGCCGCCGGGCGGCTCGGCGTGCACCATGGGCGAGCCGGAGGCGAGCAGGCTGTAGTGGTTGGAGGCTGCGGTCGCCATGACTCGCCGCGCCGCACTGAGCGCGCCGGGGAAAGGCGCCGCGCATTTGACAGCTACTTTTGCGCCTCGGGCGCCGCGCGGCGCCCGCGCCCCCCCGGCCCGCGCGGCGGCGGGGCCCACTGCGAAGGCACGCGCGGCCGCCCCGCCCCGCCGCCGCCGCCCATTGGACGCGCGGCGCCTGACGGACGCGGGCGCCCCTGGCAACCGCCGCCGCCGCGCAAGCCCATTGGGCGAGCCGCGCCGAGAGGGCCCGCCCCCCGCCCGCCCCCCGCCCGCCCCCCGCCGCCCGGCTCTGAGGGGGAACGGGGGCGGCGGCGGGGCCGGGCCCGGGCCCGGGGGGGGGGGGTGAGGGGTGAGGAGCTCCGCGCCCCCGCCCCGCCCCGCCCCGCCCCGGGGCCCGCCCGTTAACGGCTCCTGTTGCTCGGCCCGGCGCGGGGAGCCCCTGGCGAGGCGGAGCGAGGGGAGCGAGCCCCCGGTCCCGGTCCCCATTCCCCGTCCCCGTCCCCGGTCCCGGTCCCGGTGCCGGTCCCGTCCCGGTGCCGGCCGCAGGCTCGGCCGCGGGGCCCGCCGGGCGCCGGGGGTGTGAGGGAGGCAGCCGTGCGCCCGCCGCCCGCCGCGCGGGGCTGACCCGCGGGACCCGCGGTCCCCCGAGGCTGTATGCCCCTTTTCTCCTCCCGCACAAAAGCGGGCCGGAGGCGGCGCGGCGTCTCGGGCGGGCGCTGCGGTGTTGCGGTTCGGCTCAGCCCCTCGCTCGCCGTTCAAAGCAGCTGTTCAAACACCCGGGCTGCTGTACTTTGACGGGAGGAAGGTTTTTCAAACGGCCCCGCAAGCTTTGAACTGACAGCCCTCCTTGATATCTCCTTCGCCGCCGCGCCGCTCCTCCTCCTCCGGCAGCCTCGCTCCGCAGCACGGGGCCGCGAGCACCTCTCGGGGGTCCCCGGCGACCCCCCCGGGGGCAAAAGCGACGAGGAGAGGAAAAAAAAAAAAAAAGGGGGGGGGGGAGAAAAAAAAAACCGCCCGAGCCTCTCCGGGAGAACGGCCGGGCGCAGCCAACGCGAGGCTCCCAGGCGCTGCATGCGAAGGCCGGCTCGGCAGCTCCGTGCTCATTGCCGGGGCGCGTTTAATGCACCTTTTGTGAGATGGGGTTGTTTTGATCTCTGCTTCCTTTTTAACCTTTCCCTGTGAAGTATTCAAGCCCGCACTTCTCGTGTGGCTCTCGCCAGCGCTGCTCCGAGGAGGCTGATTCGGAGGCGAGACCCAAGGCATGAATGAAACTTCAACTTTAAGGGCCTGCGGAGAGACAAAACTGAGGCCGGGGCTTCACAAGTGATTGCTTTAAAAAAAAAAAAAAAAATCCAATCTACACAAAGAGGCAGCTGGCTGCTTTAATGAAAACTGCTTAAAGCTGCAAGAACCGCAGCCTCAGGGATGTATTTATAAGATGACTCAAAAGCTACACTTTCAAGTTGCTTCTCCTCGGGGTAGATATAACAAACACATTTAACTAAGAAATCTAAACAAAAAGGACAGAAATTGATAACTTTGATTGCACGAGCTCACATTACCCATTGAAATTAAAATCCGCCGTCCAAATAGATTTCCCCACCTATCTCGAGACGGAGGAAAATCTCCCCGCACATACGTATATATACATATATATATATCCGCACGCACACATACGGAATATCATCTGTATTTTTGCCCCGCTAGAATACCGATTATCCCAGAAGATAGAAAGGTGTGGAATTTAAAAAAAAAAAGAAAAAGAAAAAAAAAGAAAAAGAAAAAGTTCCCGCAAAGTTTGCACGAGGGTTCATTTCCAGCATTCCCCGCAACTCTATTCTTCCGGCCACTTCATTCACCCGAGACTCTTCTATTTTATCTGCATCGCTGTTTAAACTGGTAGGGTATAATGCTCTAAGTTCGGCATTTGAAATTAAATTATTTGAATTCACGGATATTAATCTTTTCCCTTCATCCTCCAGTTCTGAATCTTGTCATTAAAAATGATCCACCCTTTGTAGTCCGCAAGTGAATATTTTATAGACAGACACCGCTATGAAGACTTCTAACACAACGTCAACCAGTCAGACTTGGCTGGTGCAGGGATTACTTTGAGTAATTTATCAAAGGAAGGCTGCGAAATTTTGAGTGGAGAATATGAGGCCTTGGGGGGGAAAAGAAGCAGAAGAAGCAGGAGGAAAAAAAAAAAAAAAAAGACAAATTCCATCAGTCCACGAGATAAATTCTGGCTGGAGTTAATGCGGCTTGTTTATTGAATCCTCGGAGCCAGACCCGGGCGCGATTGGAGTTTGCCTTTTACTTTCCCCGGCCGGTAAAGGAGCGCCCCACGACGGGGCTTTTGGGGCGTTTCTGCTGGCCCAGGAGCAGGTGGAGGGGAGCAGGGGGAGGCGGCCGAGCCCCTGCGGCAGGCAAAGGGGATTTCAGCGGGCACTTCCCAAAGCCTGCAACGGGGAGCTGTGCGGGACAACATATACAAAATAAAAATAAAGGAGAGAGCAAGCTCTCCATCCCTGTGTGATGCAGCTAACGGTTGTTTTCTTCCTTCCTGCAGCGATCGCCGCCGGTGGAGGCGAGCAGCGCCCCGGGAAGGGCTCAGCCGAAGCGCCCGGGGGCACGGCCCTCTGGACCCCTCCGGCCCCCTCCGGCCCCCTCCGGCCCCCTCCGGCCCCCTTCGGTCCCCTCCGGCTTTGGGGCGCTCTGGGCTGGCGGCAGGAGGAAGGTGGCTCCTCTCCCTCCCCAAACACCCCCCCGGGCTCTCCGGCGCCGTGCTCGCCTCCAGGCCGAAGGGATGCCCAGCCTGGGGGTGCCACCGGGCTTTTCCTCTCCACCCAGCACGGGACACGGCTGGGGGCACCCCGGGGGGACCCAGGGCCGCAGCAGCGCCCCAGAGCATCCTCAGCCCGGTGCAACGGGGGCAGCCCCCCAAAGCACCCGCAGCCCGGCTGGGGACACCCCGCTGCCTCCCCCCGGGCCCGGCCCGGTGCCGGTGAGGCTGCTCTCAGAGCCTGCCCCGGGGGAGATGCAGGAGGGGCCTGGGGGGGGGGGGGTCTGGAAAGTTTCTTTGGCTCGGGGAGGAAGAAGAGGAGCGAGGCGAGCAGGAAGGCCGGGCCATTGTCCACAGAGGGTGCATTTTTGCCAGCCTGGCGTTGGTTGCTATAGTGAGGAGAGAGAGAGAGAGGAGGGGGGGGAGGAAAAAAAATTCAAAAAAAAAAAAAAAAGAAAAAAAAAAGCCCGACCAACCCGAAACCGAACAGAGGAGCACAGTTCGCCTCCCTCCGCGCTCCAGCCGGGGCCGCGCCGCCCGCTCCCAACCAAAATAAGAGCGCGGCCGGGGCTGGCCCGGCGGGGACCCGCTCCTGCCCGCCCCGCAGCCGTCCCGCAGCCGTCCCGCAGCCGTCCCGCAGCGCTGCGGGGCGCCCCGGCTCCCGCAGCCCGGCCCTGCTTCACGCCCCGCAGAGCATCCGTGGCACTGCTCCCGACACCAGCTGCTGGGGGGCCTTTGTGGTCTTTTTTTTTTTTTTCTTTTTTTTTTTTTTTCCTTTTTTCTTTTTTTTGGTGCCTAAATAATCTGCAGAAGGGAGGCTGGCTTGTCCCGATGCAAATGAACGGCTCTTAAATTCGGAGAGAGACTCTTATTTTGCAGCAGTGTTTTTTTCTTTCTTTCTTTTTTTTTTTTTTGTTGCCTCGCTATTGAACTTTGAAAACAGTGCGGCGGGGGGAAGGCGATAATGAAGGGTCTCGGAGGCTTAAGATTTAGTTAAGTGAGTGACTCAAGATGGCAAGAAGAAAGTTAGTTACTTAGTTAATTGGGAATTATTCACCTTCCGAGATCGGCGCCGCAGTTTGTTCAAATGACAGCGCGCACTTGGGGCGGGGGGAAGGAGGCAGGCAGGGCGGGGAGGAGGGGAGGACGCAGATTTCACTTGTTTTTTTCCTTTTTTTTTTTTTTTTTTTTTTCAGGACAAGTTAAATTGCAGCTGAAGGAGAGAGGTCAGTATCTTTTCAAATCAATCTCTCTGTCTGTCTGCCTCTGTCCCCATCTATTCCCTGCAAAAGGAAAAGCTCCAACTTTGTTCCTCCATCTGTTCTGTATCGTCTGCAATCGGCAGTTCTTTAGATTGCATGCACTTTTGCTCCCGATGGAGTGAAACTTTAAAGGTGTACAGTCACTTATCTGAAATAGGGAAAAATAAAAGTCGTCCTTTCCAATCATATAGCACAACTGTTCTCTTCCCGTTCAATTGTTAATTTTCTTTCTTTTTTTTTCTTTCCCTTTTTCTTTCGGTCTCATTTTCGAATTGCGGTTGACAAGTTTTATTTAAAAAAAAAAACACTTTACAAGCCACCACTTAATGCATTATTCACATTTTTAAAAATGCTTGAAAGAAATCACGTTAATGAAGAGAACATTTGTAGTAATTTGGTGATAATTATCAGAATCACCAAATATTCGCAAAGGCTTTAACATTACGTGTTGGAAGAAAAGCAAAACACATTATTTTAATAGTCTGATATGCAAACTATGGACCATTCAATTACATGGCTTAATAATGCATACATGATGTGATCTTGTTATTGGGATAGGAAGGGCTGCAGTAATTCACTCCAAAGACCAAGTGTGCTCTTACATCCAGTAAAATCCATTGCCATGGATCAGGGGGCCCTGCCAAACTACATTTAAGAGAATAAAAATTAATGACTGAGAATTTGAGCGTTAAATTAACATTAATTATATGACCTGCCTGCTGGAAAGATTAAATTTCTTACGCCCTAATTAGATAACGTCTCCTCATACATCAAACAATTTCCACTTCCAGATTTCGGTATTAAAATGCAGAACGGGGCGGCCGGGGCCGTTTGGGCTCCGGAGCCCGGGGCTCCCCGGGGCTGGGGGCGACCCTGCCTCGGGCTCGGGGGGGGCTCGGGGGGGGTCAGGGGGGGATCAGGGGGATTTGGGGGGGGCGCCGAAGGGATGCTCGGACCCGGGTTGAGGCTCCCACGCAGGAGCTGCCGCGGGTGGACGGGGCGAGCATCCCTCGGCGCGGGCGAGGCGGATCCGCGTTTCTTCGCCTCTCTCGCGAAGGGCAGCTTCAGCGGCTCCCCGGGGAGGGGAGGAAATCCCTGGGATACCCCTGGCCCCGTCCCCTGCTCCTGATCTCCCTGGGCTCGGCCGTCACCGTCGCGCCTGGGCGGCCGGAGCGCAGCCGGCGTCCGTCGGGGCCCCCCGACGGCGGCCGGGGCCGGACACGGGTGGGAGCGGCGGGGACACGCGGCTCGGTTTCAGGGCTTCGGGTTTCAGGGCTTTAACCCGGCGTGGCTGCCGCTTCGGCAGGGAGAGAAATAGAGAAATAAATAAATAAACAAACGGGAGGGAGAGAGAGAGAGAAGTGAGAGTGGGGGGGAGCCGCGGGGGGTGCGTGGGAGAGGGCGGCGGCAGCGGGGCGTTGTACCGGGGCCGGGGGCGTTGTACCGGGGGCTTCAGGAAAGCTCCTGTGACCGACAGAGGAGAGCCCTTACCGGGGGGCTGCCGGGGGAGGCAGGGGACGGGCAGAGCCAAGGGTGGGCTGTCGGTGCCCGTGGGTCGACGGGTGGAGGCAGGGGGCACCGCAGCCCCCTCCCCAGCTGGAAGGAACAGGGAGGAAGGGGAGTTGTGGCATCGTAAAACGTTACCTCGTTCTCCTTCGTGTCGTGGTACTACGTAGTTGCTTTTTCAACTCAACTGAAACTCGGTTGACGTTGGCGCTGCGTTGCCGCTCCTCCACGAGCTTCAGCATTTGTCTAAAATGCCCCTGCCTTGTCTGCTAGCGTCTCTCGCTCACTCTCTGGACTGTTTTGATACCAAATACCAAATAACATCCAATGCTAAGTTAAGTTACAGCTTCCAGAAAGCGGGTAGGTGAGGAGGAAGCAGTGGAGGAGATAAGGGGACATGGCCTTGTTCCTGTGCTGCCCCCGAGCTGCAGAAGCACCTCTCTCTCCTTCAGGCACGAAGCTTTAGGCCATGCACCCAATCCCTCCTCCTTCACCAGGCCGGGGCTAAAAACGTGCTACTGTTCTCAGGAGAGTGAGTCTTCCTGGTAAACAGCAGATACACTTCATGCTAAATTTGATGGCAAATAAAGTCTGGCTGACAGCGGGCAAGAGCGCCAAGGGCAGCAGGAGTTAGCAGCACGCAAGAAGTCTGTGGGCTTGAGCAGCATCTCCAGCATCGCATCCACACTCCAGAAACAACCACCTCCTCCCAGAAGCAGCTTCAAAACACGTGTAAAGGAAGCAGATCCAGAAAAAGTACAAAAGCATGTTGTGGCAAGAGGAAAATAAACCCTCATCTCCCCTGCTTGCCACTCCTTCAAGCTTGGCAGTAGCTGCTCCTGTAGCAGGTCACTTTCATCCCTGGTCAAATTTATGTCCCTTCCACCATCTCCTCCCATTGCCTTCAGTGGCCAAACTGAAGGGCCTGGAAAATGCATAGAAGAGGGCAGAGTGATGTTGTGAAGCTGTGCTCTTCAGCTGAAACACACCTGCACTTGTCTTGTTCCCTGGTCATTGCACTGGGAGTGTCATAGCCTACTCGTTACAGTAACTTAAGAGTCTAATATTTTTGTATTAACAGGCAGCTACAGGTGACATAACTGCTTCTTCCCTGAAATTGCAGACGTGGATGTAGTGGGATGCCCCCTTCTCCTCACTGTTGCGATATATGGCTCGGAGTTTAAGGGTAATTTTAAATATTTAGAGGCCTGCACACTTTCTCCCATTCTTCTTAACCCAATGGTTTTAAACAAGCTAAATCACTCTCTTGTTTGGAGAGCAGGACGGGCAGAGGCTTTGGCTCAAGTGCTGCTACGGACGAACTGATAGTTGCACTTCTGCAGCTGCACTTGGCTGTCTGGGGGTGCTGACTCTGGAATAGCAGGGATTGCTATGCCTCTCCCACACACAGCCTGTGAAAGGCAATCAGTCTTCATAGGGAACAGCTCAAATAATTCATGTACCATAATAATTGTATATTCCTGCTAAAGTGACACTGAACAGTCAATTCTTCAAGAAAAAAGATGTGCCCATCACCTTAGATAATTGCTAGCGCTACGTATCTAAAAAAAAAAATCCCTAAACACCACGATGGTACGTATATACAGGCAAATTAGCGATGATTCCTGAACCTAATGCTCCCTGAGTGGAATGGGAGGCTCTTTGCATGTGAACTAGTTCGAGGGAATGAGCCTGGACCCCTCTCCTTTGCCTGCTAGCCCCTTCACGTGGTGAGGGCTTGGTTGTGCAGACCCCCCTGTCATCTGCTGCGCAAACATATGGCTGGTGTTTCCTCAGCAGGGAGCCCCCAGCTGAGATTGCACCTGTGGTATAGTGATTTGCAAGCACAACTAAGCAGAGGTAACCCACCTACGTGCATTGAGTGAGACGAGTTTGCCCACTTCCATTTGCTGCTGCACCGCTGGACTGACTGCGCCTCAGCATAAATTGGTTCAAGGTGCCTTGCTTCAGCAGCCGTGCAGGGGACTGGCTTCTTAGTTATTCTGTAACTCAAAGGTGTGCAAAATAGCTGCCTAACTGGGAATAAAATTATCATAAGCGCAATTATGCCTGTGCTGAAAGGACAAGGTCATAAGAGAGAATCCAAAATGTCAACAGGACCAGTCCATGATGGATTGTCCCAGACAAAGCTGTCCAATGCTATACATCACAAAAAGTTAAAAGACGATGTAATTTATATGTTAGACTCATTGTCAATTCACACCAGAACCCGAGGAGCGGCAGACTCATTCGTAGTACTTGTGGCCATATGGCACGTTTGGGGATGTGTGGTCAGGGTGGTTGGCAAAGCACCATTTTTACCTTTGGTGTGTCAGTAAAGGCTCTTCTGAGCTGACAGTAGCTTTTGCATTTGGCACAGACAGTCCCGGGGCACCCTGTGTCGGTCTACTTTCCCTGCCCTGGCTCCACAGTGACTCGGTATCCTCTAGGACGGGAAGGTCTTCATGCAGCCAAGAGGGTCCTCGAGCCAGCCCTTTGCTCCAGAGTCCTGGCAGTGCTGGTTTGCACCCTGTAGACTGGTGCATCATGGTTAGGCTGGGCTGCTCAGAGGTAACTCAGGGCTTTACTGGGTTCTGCCAGCCCCCAGATGTTTCCTGCACAACATCTTGCAGGGAGGGGATCGAGTGCACCCTCAGTAAGTTTGCAGATGACACCAAGTTAGGTGCGTGTGTCGATCTGCTCGAGGGCAGGAAGGCTCTGCAGGAGGATCTGGATAGGCTGGAGCGATGGGCTGAGGCCAACTGCATGAAGTTCAACAAGGCCAAGTGCCGGGTCCTGCTCTGGGGCGTAACAACCCCAAGCAGCGCTACAGGCTGGGAGATGAGTGGCTGGAAAGCTGCCTGGCAGAGAAGGACCTGGGAGTATTGGTTGATAGTCGGCTGAATATGAGCCAGCAGTGTGCTCAGGTGGCCAAGAAGGCCAACAGCATCCTGGCTTGCATAAGAAGCAGTGTGGCCAGCAGGTCTAGGGAGGTGATTGTCCCCCTGTACTCGGCTCTGGTGAGGCCGCACCTCGAGTACTGTGTTCAGTTTTGGGCCCCTTGCTACAAGAAGGACATGGAGGTGCTCGAGAGAGTCCAGAGAAGGGCAACGAAGCTGGTGAGGGGTCTGGAGAACAAGTCTTACAAGGAGCGGCTGAGGGAGCTGGGCTTGTTCAGCCTGCAGAAGAGGAGGCTCAGGGGAGACCTCATCGCTCTCTACAGGTACCTTAAAGGAGGCTGTAGTGAGGTGGGGGTTGGTCTATTCTCCCATGTGCCTGGTGACAGGACGAGGGGGAATGGGCTAAAGTTGTGCCAGGGGAGGTTTAGATTGGATATTAGGAAGAACTTCTTTTCTGAAAGGGTTGTGAGGCATTGGAATGGACTGCCCAGGGAGGTGGTTGAGTCGCCATCCCTGGAGGTCTTTAAAAGACGTTTAGATGTAGCCCTTAGTGATATGGTTTAGTGGAGGACTTGTTAGTGTTAGGACAGAGGTTGGACTAGATGATCTTGGAGGTCTCTTCCAACCTAGATGATTCTGTGATTCTGTGATTCTGTGATCTTGTGCTCCTCCTCTGTTATTTTATTTCTTCCTTTTTCTTACAGTCATCTTTTACACTAAACTTACATATTTATCCAATAAATTTATTTAAAAAAATATGGTCAACAACCACTCTTTATACATTATTTTGGAAGAGGTCCATGTCCACTGCTGCTGGAAAATAAATAAATTTTAAAATCCACTTGTTTTGGTTTTAAGGTTAAGAAGTAAAGACATCACACTTCTTTGCCTCCTATCTGGATGTGCCCTGTTCATTTTAGGTGGGAATGGTGGAGCTGCCTCTTGTACACACCGATACTCCCAGTTAAAAATTCTTGGTTATAATGTTGTTAGATTGTAGGCCAAGATTTCCTGTTGTCAACCAGAATTCCAGCAATGAGAACAAAGGGCATGGCATCAGAGATCCTTGATTCAAAGAAAAGCCGTTACACCAATTTGATAGGACTGGGAAATGGTAGGAAAGCAGACGTGGGCAGAGTTTTGATCTATGGTGGAACAGAGTGGTGGAGTCCAAGGAGTGAAAAACGGAGTGAGAGGGACTGCTTTCAGACTGAGAAGATATCATGGTGACGGTGCTTGGCTGACTGCAGCAGCAGGACTAGCTCATCAGGCATAGCTGGGGTCTTCAGCTGGATACCATATGTCCTGTAGACACAGTGAGGGTGTAAATTGAGGCCATTTGGAAATTATATGCCTTTGGATTGTAAGCACATTGTGAACACAATGAATATGAATGGCTGTTCCACTTCTAGAAAGGTAGCTCTCCTGGACCTTGCACTGGGACATTCTTATTGTCTTTCGCCAGACTACAAAAGAAAAAAAAAAACACATAGCTAGTGCTCTTTGATTTTAATCAAACATCTTCCCTTCCCTTCCCTTCCCTTCCCTTCCCTTCCCTTCCCTTCCCTTCCCTTCCCTTCCCTTCCCTTCCCTTCCCTTCCCTTCCCTTCCCTTCCCTTCCCTTCCCTTCCCCCTTCCCTTCCCTTCCCTTCCCTTCCCTTCCCTTCCCTTCCCTTCCCTTCCCTTCCCTTCCCTTCCCTTCCCTTCCCTTCCCTTCCCTTCCCTTCCCTTCCCTTCCCTTCCCTTCCCTTCCCTTCCCTTCCCTTCCCTTCCCTTCCCTTCCCTTCCCTTCCCTTCCCTTCCCTTCCCTTCCCTTCCCTTCCCTTCCCTTCCCTTCCCTTCCCTTCCCTTCCCTTCCCTTCCCTTCCCTTCCCTTCCCTTCCCTTCCCTTCCCTTCCCTTCCCTTCCCTTCCCTTCCCTTCCCTTCCCTTCCCTTCCCTTCCCTTCCCTTCCCTTCCCTTCCCTTCCCTTCCCTTCCCTTCCCTTCCCCTCCCCTCCCCTCCCCTCCCCTCCCCTCCCCTCCCCTCCCCTCCCCTCCCCTCCCCTCCCCTCCCCTCCCCTCCCCTCCCCTCCCCTCCCCTCCCCTCCCCTCCCCTCCCCTCCCCTCCCCAGGTAGTTTTGCAGCCAGCAGGCAGGCAGGAAGGTCAGGACCACATCTCCTACCCCGAGCGAAGTGCCTGGGGTAAGTATCTCTGACTACGCAGTGGCTGTTCAAGTTAAGCACAATTAACGTGACGCCCTAGTTAAAAAGCCAGTCATTGCCTGTGAAAAACAACAGGCTTTGTGGATCTAAATTTTGAATGCGGTCTCTCCAGAGCCAATTCAGTGCTAACCACATGCATGCAGAAATTTGAGGCAGTATGGTTTTCCTTCGTTTCTGTTTGCCTAGAAGATCAGAGATCCTGTTTGTATTTTGTTGTGTTTCTGCATTTGCGTCAGGGGCTCTCCCATGTTCTGCTCTTTGCAAGGCTGGAAGCAGAAGCAAGCATGGTTACTTTGGAGTCCCAGCACCAGAATAAAGTTACAGCTTTCTACCTGTTCATCTTTGGTGAGGCAGGAAGAAAGTACCTACCTCCATTGCCATTAACTTATTTCAATGGGATCCTGCAAAATGTCTAATGAAAGGCAATGTTCAGACGATTGGGATAGTTAAAGTGGGTTTTGATGAGAAGTAAATGAAGGAATATGTATGCATATACATAGGAATACGTCTCTCCCACACCTGAGATATTTTTTCTGTACTCGTTATGGGTGAGATGTCTTTCCTGCTTGACATTGCTGTCACTTCAGAACATTTTTGGGCAATGGGTCTGTGAGGCATACAGATAAAAAAAAAAAAAAAAAGAAAAAGAAAAAAAAAAGCCTTTTACAGCTAAATTAAGTGTTGGCATCTCTCACAGGACTTTATCACAATTTTTTTTTTCTCCTAAAATCTCCTACTCCTGGATTTATGTAATTAAATGACAATCTCAGCTCTTGTGAGAAATAAAAAATATGGTTTCTATACATCATGATTCTAGAGGGATGCTTTAAAAAGCGATTTGAAGGTACCCTAAATGTGCAGCAACCAACAGAGAAATAAAATGAAAACCACATTTATTATTAGGAAAAATCTTGAAACTTTTAACCATGCTTGTCATTTTTAAAGTTGACTTATGATTTAGATTAGACATTAAGAACAGCTTTCTAACTTTTCAGTTAGAAAGCACAAGAATAGATTGCCTGGAGTGGCAGTGGGAGGATTTTGAAAATAGATTGGACAAGTGCCTGCCAGGCATGCTCTAGCTGCAGCCCACCCAGCCCGGAGCAGTGGGGTGCACGGGTGACCCCTCGTCCTTCCCAATTTGTCTCCTGGAGCAGGGTGCTGCATGGGGCCGGGTTGAGCTGTGGTGCTGCGGTCGGTGCAGGTGGGTGAGCACGGTGCCATCCTGCCCAGGCTGTGTGTGCCCATGCTGGCTGGGGGCTGTCACACCTGGTCTTCACTCCCCACCCGGCACCACCTTGCTGCTTGACTTCCCCAGGCGTATTTTTGGCTATAAGCAGCTCCTCTGGGCAGCCAGAAGCGAGGTAGGGAGTCACCTTCTCCGCAAATGTTATCCATGAATAAACACCTTCCTAGGATTACTTAACCCGAGTCCGCAGCGTGTCTGTTTCCCTGCTGACACGCCATTAGCATCTGAAGCATCTATATTTCCTGAATCGCAACAGAGATAACTTATCATTCCACCTGCTTATCTCAGACCTGCCCTGTGGATCCAGTGGAAAGATTTCCCCTTTAGCACGTAACAACAGGTGCCTGATACTTGCTTTGAAACCTTCCCCCTCTTTTAAAAAAGAAGATTTGGCATTCTTGCCCTGTACTTTTTGCATCTCTCTTTCCATCTCCATGCCCATATAAGCTGGGCTTATTATTATCGGCCCACCGGCCCGTATCTCGCTGGCGGTGCTATCAGTTCCACACGACGTTTGCCCCGGGAAGTTTCGGATCTGTTAGGAGGATGCCTGCATTGCAGTTTCCAAAGCTGGTGTGCCATTGAGAAGTTGGTCTGGAAGCTAAGTATTCAAGAAACTCCTCAGGAGGCTGCTGGAATATAGGGGTAGAGGAACAAGCCTCTGTCTAATTGCCTTTTGTGCTTCTTTTTTCTCTCAGCAGCTCCTCTGGATATCAAGTCAGCACATATTATCTTGCGCAGAGGTTCACGTTCTGCAGAGAGAGTCAGCAGGCAAAAGTGCCTGTAACAATTAGCGTGACAGCCCCTGCGAGCAGGAGAGTGGGAACGGAGATGGGCGCACACAGGAGACGTCTGTCTGCAGTCCCCCTTCCACCGAGGGCAATTCAGGTGCTGGCCTGGCCGAAGAGCATCCAAGCTCAGCCGGATTCAGCATTAATTCATGGGCAGGTGATAGGAAAACGCTCTTCAGCTCCTCCTTGCTCCCTCCTGCCCTGAGTAATTTTGCTGTGAATGAAGGCATGGGGAGGGGATCATCTCCAGCACCCCACTTCTGAGCTGCAATAACACCGGGTGTCCCATGGCCACAGCTGCCACCACGATCCTTACCGCAGCTTTAGGTACGAAAATAGACAAGCTTCAATGGAGGAGGTAGATCAGGGTAAGAAGCAGAGCTTTTTTCTTGCTATCCTGAGTTCTGGTATTCCTAAATCACATGCTTCGTCTTGCCATGAAATCTTATCAGAAGCAGAGGAAAGGTGCACATAACTAACCACGGAGCCTAGATTCATTGGCTGGAGTTTTATTGTAAGAGATACCAGGAGCATGAAAGACACGCTGGTGCTATCACCTATAGATAAATTCCTTGAAGTTTTTCATCATAGGATCCTGCTTCCTCCTGCTTATATAGTTTTGCCATCTGTCTTGATTTGACTGTTTCAGTGCTTGATGTTTTCGTCTAGATCAAGATCCAGGAGACAAGCAAAAATATATAAGCAGCCCATCTTTCATTTCAAAGGAAAAGCTTATGAAGTTTGCAAAGTTGCAAAGTTTGCAAGGAAAGATGCAATGAGAAACCTAAACCACCTCAAAAAGCAAAAGCAGGCACCCCCTTTCACTGTTATTTGAAAAATCATGGTTTTATAGCTAATCTATGAGGCTTTTTGTGCATGGACTGATTTGTAGTTTCTTAATGATTGGGACTGGCAGTATTGTTTAAAGCTTTGCCAGACTTTCAGCAATGAAAGAGTTTTTCTTTTCTTTTTTTTTTTTTTTCTTTTTCTTTTTTTTCTCCCTCCTAGTCTCTTTCTCAAAGCAAACTATCATGGAAGCACTCCATTTGGTGGTTCAATCCTTTCAGTGAATTAAATTAAGGAAAAATTATATATTTGAGTGTCCTAAAAGTTGCAGTTATTTCTTAGGGAAGATCTAGCACTGCATTCTCTGGTAAACTCAGAATTCTTCTGGAAACTCAGAATTTTGCAGGGCAGGGTGGTGCCCTAAACAAAATTCTAATATTTTTGAAAATGTTAGTTTACAGTTGCTTGTTTAGTCTTTTCAGACACAGTCCTTACAGACTCGATATGCAATTAATGTGCTTCAGCCTGTCCCTTCGGCAGTTCAAGACTAGATCACGGATGGAGAAAGAGATCCCAAGCCAGTGGGCTGGGGGAGGATTTCCCTGCAACGTTTCTTTGTGCTAACTTTATATTTCTGTGTTTCTACGGAAGGGAACTGCCCATAAGGATCACTCTCTTGTGGTCTTACATATTTCATTCTATGGGATATTGTCTCCATATTCTATGGGAATATGAAGAGGGGAAAACTACCAAAAATATGGAAAGATGAAGGCAGATTTCAGGTGAGGCAAAAGAGGAGAAAGTAGAATAGGAACTGGGTAAGGTTATGAGGACAAGAAAAGTGTCAGAGCCTGATGTAGGGCACAGCATGAGGCTGAAAGGGGATGGAGTGAGGCCAAAGGGCTCGTGGCCCCCTTGGAGGATCCAGGGTAGGATCCACGGGTGCCACCTTTCAGCACTGGTGTTCTTACTTGCAAATAACCCACAAGCCACATGTGTATTCACATATGCCTCTGGCAAGCACTGCTTAAAATATACCAGCCTATTACTGCCACTAGGTGCCATTAGTAGAAGCAAGTAGTGCAACAGAGCTAACTGTGAGTGAAGCACCTGGTTCTCCCACCCAATAATACATTTATTTTAAAATAAATATTAAACTTTTCTTTCTCCTGAATTTTATCTGTATGAGACTTACAAAGTTTGAATAATTGAGCCCTCAAAAGTTACACCGTGCCATAATCAAGTTTCTCCTCTTGTGTGTATAAGTTAAAATGTGCTTGTGTGATCACATGCCTGGCCCCAGCTGACTAATATTGGGCAGCTGAAGTTGAGTGACCACTTGTGAAAAGTTTGATTAAATGGCCAAACGTTTTTTAAAAGGTTTTAATTGTGTATAGCAATAGTGAATAACTTTTTTTTTTTTTTTTTTTTTGTCTGGAAGTGGAAGAAGGATCACCTTTGTACTTCTTCTTGGAGTAGAAGACAGAACAGCGCCGTGCAATGCAGCGTTGAGTTGTCCTCGCTGGATGCCCCCAAACTTCCAAGCGTAGGAGAGCCACAGACACCAGTTAACATTCAGTTGTTCCCTGACCACAGGAGCTCACCTTGATCTTTCTGGCCCTCCGAGACATGAGGCTGCCAGAACAGTCTGGAGAAGCTTCCGATGACCCAAGCAGTCCGTGGGTACAGAGAAGGTTTGACTGTTTTATCCCTCCTGCTCCTCAGTCCCATTTCAATCAAGCTCCAAAATGACAATCCAAGGTGGGTAGAATGAGAGTAAGTCCTGGGAACAGAGACTTTTTTTTTTCCCTTGCCTTATATGCTTACTAATTTCTAGTGAGGGCACAGAAAAGGCAGAAAGGCAGGTCTTGGTTGCACACTGAATATTGATCAGACTGTTCTGCATCTACTAATTCTTAAATAGAGATGAGCCATTGCTGCACTGAGGAAAAATAGGTATGTCGGTGGATTTACACTTTAAAAATAATCTTACAAAACTGCATTGTCCCCACCCTACCTGGAACCCCTCTACCTCCTTCCTCACACACCATAACTCACAGGCCACCCGGGTTCCTGCAGTACCTGCAGAACATGTGGCGGTCTGTTCAGTTTTGATGAAGAGCACTTCCAAAATTAATTATCTAGAAACAAACATTAAATGACCATTCTATGTAAGACAGAAAAAAAAAAAAGAATTATTGTGGAGGAACGAAAATTTTTGTGAACGTTCCCATTGTGCTTCGTAGTGCAGCCTGCACATCCTCCTCCAGCCCCCTGCGCAAATGAAAATGTAATAGAAGCGAAAGCGACGCTCCTGTAAAGATTTAGATATGTGCCTAATTTCCAGCAGGTGCATAACGCTGGTGATCCGATGTGCCCTGAATTAAGCACGCCTGGAAGTTTTTGCTGAATTGAGACCTAGGGGTGTGTTGTACTGCGCCTGGCAGCGACTTCAATTAGCTCTGGATGTGACTGTCGGACCCAGATCTTGGGGGCTGCCTGGCCTCGTGCCCCTCTGCAGAGCTGCTGCCCGGCTCTGATTTCTCCCGCACACTGGAAGGGCGCTTGTTCCCCTCCAGTAATTCCTCAGCACGCTGTTTGGGATTTGCAGCTATAAAAAGCTAAATAGTAAGTCAGTGTTAAGCATAACATTTTAACTGTTCCCGACGTTTTTTCTTTTAGTAAAAGGATACCCCCATAAAAGAAAAAACAGTTCACTTTAAAATGCTTATGCAGGCAAAACAAGTTTACAGTCTTTTACCCTGATGTTTTATACATCAGTTAAGGTGGGGATTGTATGCATGAATCTGAAAAAAAAAAAAAAAAAAAAAAAGAAATGACAAGAAAAGAAAAATTGAAAGCTGTATGCTGACAGGTGTAGATGTGCTGAGATAACAAGGATTATATTCCTAAATCTAATATGAGGATGGGTTATATCTATCCCTTGCCAAAATTAAAAAAAGGAAATCTGATCAGCATGGTAGGTAGCTGACTTTGACCCAAAGACTTATGGAATAAAGTGCCATTTGCATCCTTTTTCTTTTCTGCAGTCTCAAAGCAGTAATAAATAGTGCAATGGCAAAGAAGTGGCAGTGAAATGCCTCATTTTAAAACTTTTTTATATTAATCTGTTTTCAAAAGGAATAAAATAAGAAACTGAAGGTAAACAGTTGTGTTTAATATATAAAAAGCATATAAAATAAGCTTTAAGATTTATGTTTTTATGTATATGTGTTTATACTTCTTTGATGGCTGTAAAACACATAAGAATGAAAAAGAGATCTTTATTTTTTTCCCTAAGCATTTTATATGCATCTGTTTTTCTAAGGCATCCTGGTGTCAGAAATCACTTGTAATATGCATGATACGGGGCCTTTACCGTGATACACAGTTTTACTAAATAATGGAGTAAATAGAGGGCTATACGTACAGTAAATAGGAATGAAGTGCGGTATTATCCAGTGGAAGAAAAATAAAGCAGTCTGTCTACCTCTGGCTGCAAGGTTTGCCTTACACAATACAATGCCCGATTATCGTTCTGCTGGCCCCACGGACCATGTCAAATCAGGGGACGTTCAGGCTGAGCGACCACGAAGGGCTCTCCATCCCTGGGGGCCGCTTCCAAAGCATCGTCATGAGACTGGGACACGGACACACGCGGCCAGGCTGGGTGTCCTACTGGCTGAGCCACCCCTGGGTGCCATGCAGGAGTGGCAGAGGCTGCCGGGAAGAAGCTGAGCTGGGGTTGTTGCTGCTGACTTCAAGGAAGGGCAGGCTTCTCCTTCTGACCAGAAGAGTCAACACTTATGACTGAAACCTTGGAATAAATCTTTGAATAAAGCTTACCGTGTCCACAGCTACGAGCTAGTACATCCATCTACTTGCCATGCTCCTGTTCATATGTAAAATGATGAAAAAAGCTTGTTCTTAAGGACACTCACAGGCTGTACAATGCTGCGCTGAAGCTTTTATTACATCGATTCAACTACTTTCCATAGGTTATGCAAAGTAATCTTTCTGTATCTCACTGAATTTGCATCCTGGGAGTGATTGATACTCTATGGGTGATGAAGCTGACGTCTATTCCCCACCACACAGGTGTGTGATGAATCCTGGTTTGAGGTGTGCTATTATTTACTGCCAAGGTTATTTCATAAATCCAGTTTCACACTTCTAATTCAGACCTGTATGCTTTCTGAGAGGAGGGCTCTGTTATTAAGTCATCAGTTCTGGAGAAAACTAAACCAAACTAAAAGGCACCAGTAATAGATTGGTTTTATTCCACTCCATAAATGTGTGAAGTATTGTTTTATTATACATTAAAAGTGCGATTATGTGTGATGGTGTCTTTGGATCATGTCAATAGATGAGTGCTGCTTTTCATTGCTAGCTTTAATCAGGGTGTAGATCACTTTTAGTTTTCTAGGAGATTTGTTGGGGAGATTGTGAAAACATTTAATGCTCATATTGGAAAGGGGGAAAGAGTCTCTAAAACTGCCCAACAGGTAGGTACTAATTTTCAGACTATCTGAATATTGGCTTTTATGTATCACTTGCCATTAAAAAGCCAACCCTTCCATTTTCAATTATTTTCCTTTCTAGGGACAGGGAAAAGATGAGGCTTTTTGGAGAGCACATGCTATTACTGCTGGCTATTCAGTGGCAACCACTGGAACCCCTGCCTACGCTTTACAACAGAAAAAGTATTTGCTGTTGGTTGTGGAGTGGCAGAAGCTAGTAGAGAATAAGTGCCTGCCTAACCCCTGCCAAGCAAGAAAACAGGGCAGAAATTTCAGAAGCAGGAGAGACGTCTGTTTTTTTTGTTTGTTTTTTTTTTTTTTTTTTTTTTTAGCCTAGAAGCAGGTTAGAAAGTATGATAACACTCTTACTGGGCTGACTCGATCATGAAACAGCTCTTTTTGCACATTACCCATCAGCTCAGCATAGAATAGCCCGCCTACTTATTTGTTCTTGATTGATCTGGCGCCTTTCAGGCATATGAAGAACAGAATCATCCCCATCTTTTTGTTCTTTGAGGTATAAATTATACAGTATAGTATATATTTTTTTCTTTTAAACCTTTATTTAGAGTGCTCAGGGTGGTCTGTGCCCTGAATCAATGCTCTACAGCAATTTTGTTCCTGTGTTCTCGTTCCCTGTGTGGGCTGTCTCTGTCTGCATGGTCTCTTTCTGGTTTCCCTTTTCCTTGATGGATGTGATGGCAGCTGTGCCATTGCATGGCTCCAGCTGTGCAGTTGCATGGCTCCAGCTGTTCAATTCAAGCCAAGCAGGCATTGCACTGTTTGGATGCTCAAGGCAGGAACGGACATAAAGTTCATAAGTGCTTTTGTCCTTCTGCTAAGTCTGCCCTCACCCAGCATATTTCATTCCTTGCTAAGCTGTATCAAATGCAGACTCCCAGCGATATCTTCTACACAGTTTATTTGGACCCTTAAGACCCTTCCTTAAGATATCATCCCAGAATGTTCAACGAAAAATAATTCATTCAGCTGCTCTAAAAGATAAGATGAATTAAGATTTCAGTTGACCTTCTTCTCTCTTTTCCTCTTTTCCTATGTATTGCTTCAGGCATACCTCTCTTTGAACAGGTCCACCTGTTTTCCATACCTAAATCATACTGGGATCTTTTTGTATGAATACAGAAAATCTGTATTTCCAGCAGCTATGGCTCTCTTGGCATCCCTTCTCCAGAGCCCTTGCCATGAGTAACCTTTGTGGGGACTCTAACCAGGACAGAGGTTACCTTCCATTCATGGTTAAACTTTGTCATGAGTATCTTCCTTTCAGTTTTAGTTCTGTCTTTGCCCTGTTCAATTTGGCTTTTATCTTGTCTTTTATAATAAATTTGGCTAGCCATTTGTTCCCTCTTCTACTTCCCCTTTCTTTTCATAAATATAATAGCTGGACGAGATTTCTCTATAATCTTATTGATACTCTTCCTGATAGGAACATCTGTGGACAAATTATACTGTTAGGATTGACTGCTTTGGAAAATGCTGCCTGTGAATTTTGGAGTCTTGGCTCCCAGCTTTAACATGGTGTAGATGAAACAGGTCCAGCAAGGAATGAGTGGGGAGCATGAAATATCATGATAATGTAGATGGGATGACACTGCTACTTCTACTCCTCTTTGGTCTCCTCCTCCTCCTTAATAGTCTCAGGTGTATGTTTGCTTTTGCTCTCTCCATGACATGTTGCTGCATTTTGTAGTCTCCTTTGCATGCCTTCATCTGGTAAAGAGGTAACCTGGAAAGTGAAATAGCCAGAAATACAAAGACATCTGGAACCCATAATGGGCCATTTGAAATGTGCTGTGGGCTGTCACTTACTGCTTTGCAACCAATCCAACAAATTTTTTAGTTATACATGGTTTGGTGGAGTGACAGCATTACAGCAGGTAAAATAAGAACTTGTCTGCATGTGTAATGCACTGACCCCTGATGCACATAATTTGTGGTAAGGTGTGAGAAGCAAGGAAGCCACCAAGAAGCAAAGATCTAAGCAGGGACTAAACCATTCACCTCTGCCACCATTTCTTTTCCATTGAGGGAAACAAAACCAGACTTCTAAAATTACTTTGCCACTGTCCTCTAAAACCTGTATAATTAATTTTCCAGGTGAAGTATGAACAATATTTTCTTCTATTGACCTTTGTTTTTGTAGGATATTATCTCATGGTGCACACATCTTATTTTAGTTTCTGGTCTCTTGAGAAGGAATCTACCAGTGTTTGAACACCCATTTGTCCTGATGGCAGGGTTGCTCAGTGCAGCTCTCCAAACCAATTTGCTTGAAGCAGAGAAGCCTAATCTCTATTGTAAGGAAGAAGAAAGGAGGAAGTAGTCTAGTTTTCTCCTGCTTTGATGCAAATCTTGAACAGTTCTACATCTGTCTTCAAAAAGCATCATCCACACGGGTAATGAGTTAAGAAGTGGGGTCAAATGTAGACATGCATTTTCTGTACAGATAGTGGGAAACCACACAGAAAAATCAGTGCAAAGACCACTCATTCTGCATATGCGAACACAGCTAATTTGCTGCGCATTTCCCCCCTTTTAAAAAGAGGATACGTGTGGCACTTACTTAGAATGGATGTTTGGCATTGCTGTCAGACTAAATCCATATACTTCCTTTGTATTAGATCACTGTTTTATTTCAAGAGTTACATGCATACAGGATGACAGCAAGCTGATTTTCCAAATTGCTCTGCTTTGTCACTGTTAGCTTCTGGCATTAGGCCATGCAGATACTCTGTTTTGAGATATGTTCTGCCAGTTTCAGAGTTGTCCCTCCAAGTATCTCACCTTTCTGAAGGTCAGTTATGCACCTATGGCTAGTGGTACACTACAAGTTGTTTTTCTTTTTCATGAGGAATAATTCTGTAACTGTATCAAGAAATAAAACCATGCCATCTCCCAGCACAATGCTCTATTGAGAAACCATTTGAAAACAACCTATGATGGACATGGGCCTTGTCACTAATAGCCAGCTTTTTGAGTCCTGTGAATATTTCCTGATACAGGTCTCCTATTAAATAAAGCGGATTTTTGAAAAAAATTCTTCTCCGAATCCTTTTGCTTTTCAATGTGAACCAGCTGGAGTACCAGCCACGACCTATCAGGGTAAGTATTTTTCAAGCAGCGGAGTAGGATGGCTGGAAGTGCTGAGGAGGCAGAAGTACCTGGCCGAGCAAAAATTGGCTTCCCATTTTGCCAATACCTTCTTGGCTGCCAATTTGCACAGAGCTGCAGGTTCTACTCGGGAGTGGAAACTTTCTGATAGTGTTGCACAACTCTGGAGACTCACTGCCACTGAAAATATAATTAGAGATCTGGTTATCCAGCTAGAGGTCAGGAAGCTAGAGTTAATTGCTAACCTGTTTATCCTACTCAAGGGATAAAGCACATAAATACAGTTAGAAACTGCTCAAAGCCTCAGAGATCTCTGCTGAAAGCCTGCTGTAGGCTTATGGTAACAGTTTTGAAAGAGCCTGAGGGAATGAGAAATGTGGGATGGTATACCCACACTTGTGCAGACGGATCCGCACCAGCAGTTTGCAGAGGTCCTGCTTTGGCTACAGCCCTACCAGCACATTTCTCCCTCACATCTCCCTCTGCCAGTACAGGCAAAGCCCCTCTATTAACTGAGGCTGGTGTGACCTGCCCTGCTGGAAGGGGTAGATATGTCCCCGGTGACTTAAGAGGGGAAGGTCCTTTTGAAAATCAGACTTAGGTACTCTTGAAAAAGGTGTCCCAGGCTTTTGTTGAGGCAGCTCAGTCCTCCAAACCTTTACGTGTGTGAATAGTCCTTACCCTTCAGCCTAGCATGGCTGAAATCAATGCCTTTTCACATGCCCCTTTCATGTTTAAATGGCAGTAGCCACAAGTAGTTTGTTTACTATCCTTTCATTACCTGATTTCTACATTAAAAAAACACACACATAACTATTCTGAGTAGGTCAGGAAATTCCTCATGCCTGCACAAGGCAGTCCACTTTCAACTGGAAGATTTTTGTTACCCCACGTTCTTTTTAAAAACTCCTGTGTGCATGAAGGCTTTGATGACAGAGCCCACACAATGCAGCCAAACTGAATGGGATTTCCACAGGGCTGGGGAAGGCTGCTCCACCACTCCCCAAAGGCAATCTTCCTCCTTAGTCTTCGCTCTCTCCTCCAGAACATTCCTGGGCTACAGCACTTGAAAGAAGCCAGAAGACTTATTTTTATATCAAGGAAATGTCATTTTATTTTTAATCTCCTCACACCACAAAACCCAGCGTTTTTATCAAAGTTTCCAGGAACATTTCCCTCCGCTGCAGGTTGAGCATGGTGTTTCTTTCATTTTCTAAATTTTCACCATGTAGAAGTGATGGGGATGGGTTAAGCTGCTCGCCTGGGCTCCCCTACCAGCTGTTAGGTATCTCTGGAGGGCAGCACAGCCTCTCCTGGGAGAAGGGCTCAGGAGAGGTGACGTGGGGTCTGTCGTGCTGGATGAGAGGTTGTGTGACGAGATAAGGCGCACCCAAACTGTGACGATTGAAAGCGGTTGTAAAATGGCAAGGTTTTAACGGCTTAAACGGTGGCTCTCCGCTGAGGAAATACTTCTGCCCCTCTCTTCAGGATAATACTCAAGTATGGACCAAACTGTAAGCGTGGGCTCATTGACTCCAAAGGCAATTAAGAACGTGCTTTGGCCTTGCCCTGAAGCAGGGCCCTGAGCGCTTGCTGGCACTCCTCATGCACTACTACCATCAGGAAGCATATTATTACCACTTGCTTAACGCAAACATGATGGAGCAGTTGATTCATATTATTTAATAAGAAGATGACTGACTGTTCTGCATTGTCTGTTTGTGTCTTAGGAGCAATAAAATGAATCCATTAACTTATTAACTTTTATTTTGAAATCTTTCATGGAACTGTCATGTTATTTTGATTTGAGTAAGTGATTCATCTTTTTTTTAACAACTATTTTTTTGGTCCAGGGAGACTTATGTACTTCTGTTAATAGGTCAGAATTACGAGACGTATCACTCATGTTCAGAATCTTTTTGTAGTGTATAGCTTATTAATAATAGATTTGAATATCAAAATAATGATATGCCATTTCAGCATTTAATTTTGGGGAAACATTCAGAAGATTTCCCCCTTGTACTGGCACAGTCAGTGATGAAGACGGAGGGAAACGAACTGTACTGTAGGTGGGAGCAGAGACACTGCAGCAACTAACATGAAGTTGAGCTTTAAATTTTTATGACAATTCATAAACTATTTTTCTAGCTGAGACCCTGGCTAATCGCAGCCTCTCCCTGACAATTTTCTTGTTCTGATTCTCACGGATTTAATAGTGTTCGTGGGGGGTGAGCCGGGCGAGATAGCTTGCTCTTGTAAGCTGCTTACCCTTGTGTACGTTTTTCTTCAGGAATGTCATGTCTTCAGCAAGCGGTTTGCAGGCGAGTGATTTCTCTCCTCTTAATTCTTGTCTATCTAATGGTTTTACTAGTAGAGGGTGGACATGTGGGTTCAAAGTGATGGCTCTGAAGCCTTTATTCTCAGTGAAACTGTACTGGGATGCTATTCTTACACCCGATAACCCTTCATGCCTTCCCTCAGCTCCTTTCCATCCCCTTGTCCCCCCAGCTTGGGGGTCTCTCCAACAGCTTGCAAAACTCCTCTCATCTCCCATCTCGACTAACGCTGTCTTTTCCTGCGTACATCCACATAGTGATTGTCAACTCCTGGCATCTCCTGCCCTTACTCTCCACCCAGCATCCCCACCACACAGGAAGAAAGAGAAGACAAAACAAGTTTGGTTTAACTACCCCAAAACTTTATTTCCTAAGTGGAAAGCTTTCAGGAACAACTCCTACACTGCAGGTGAGGATTCCTTTTCTAACCCATTTCACTGGTGGGGGGCTACTGGCATCCTCCTAGGTCACTATGCTTCCTTTTGGAGGGCAGAAGGGTTTGGAGGAGGACTGGTGGACACAAGGGCTCATCTCTTCCAGTGTTATGCAATTTATTTGGTCATTTGTCTCTACTTCCCCTTAAATGCATTCCTAACCCTGCTTTATCCTGGAGCTGGGCCCCTTACAGGCACTGGTACCCCTTGGCATTGGTGTTGCTTTCTGTGCTACGATGTTGGAGCAGAACCTCATTTTTAGGTGGAAATAGCTTTTCCTCTTGTGTGGTAATGGTGACCTCTGCCTTTGGTAATGTGCCCAGATACCCCGGGCTAGGATCATCTTTCTGGCTGGTCATTCATATCTTGTCTCTCACTTTCTCCTTGCACCTTGAATAACTGCTGAAGCCCTGCTCTCCAGCCTGTTGAATGCAGCTCTCCTCTCTTCCAGTAAAGATATAGAGCAGTTCCAGTCTTTCCCTGATTACTGTTGTACCTTACTGCAGTGATTCCTGCTTTGCCAGCATCTGCAGTCTCATGGTCCTGTCCTTGTACTTGTGCTTTCTTTTCTGAATGAGCTCATTCATATGTTACCATCTTGCCTCTACAATCCATTCTAGTGCCATTTCAGCTGAAAAGTCTGCAAAAATTGCCACCCACTGATGGCTAGGTGCAAGACCCATGAATATTCTCAATATCTCTTTTATTTGGATGTGCCTTTCAAACACTATTAAATACATCCCTAGCTGATTCAGTATCATCTGTTAGAGCCTATGGGGAGCCCCTCCCACCCAGCAGCCACTCAGAGAGTGAGGGTAGTGGCACAGATGGCCGTTGAACCTGCACAGCCAAATATCTGTGTCCCCTGTTCATTCAAGTGGGAATGTTGATGGCCATCGTCCTTCAGTGTGCCCACTTGGGTGGGAGTAACCTGCAAGTTAAAACATCTATTACTTTAAGCAAATGAGTTTGGCATTTACAAGCATTAGCTAGGGGCACAATGCTTCAATGCAGGGCCTTTTGGTGTATTTATACTCTGCTCCCACCATGGATCCTCAGTTTTGATTGCTGTGTTGACTATGTACTATGAAACACACAAGACTAAAAACTAGACATATGTTTAATGGTCTCAAGTTGCACCAGGGGAGATTTATATTGGATGTTAGAAAGAATTTCTTCACAGGGAGGGTGGTCAAGCATTGGAACTGGCTGCTCAGGGAAGTGGTGGTGTCCCCATCCCTGGGCATATTTAAGAGATGTGTGGACATGGCACTAAGGGACATAGTTTAGTGATGGAACTTGGTAGGTCAGGTGGATGGTTAGATTAGGTGATCTTGAAGGTCTTTTCCAAACCAGATGATCTTGCGATTCTATAAAGTCCATATGATAAACATTGATTCTGGCCCTGAGACCGCAAAGTGTGTTTAGAGGCAAAACAGAGATTGTCCTTATAGCTTTTTTCACCACCCACTGACACTTTTCTCCTGCTGTATTTCTATCGTGCACAGATGCTGTGCCAAATATTCTCAATGCTTTCCCTCCATGTGTTTTACATACATTACCTGTATGATATACAGTAGTGAGCAGCTTTAAGATTTTCGTGTGGCTTACCTCATCCTCTCAACCAGGAATTTCATAAATAAATCACTGTCTTTCAAACCTTTTTGCAGGTTGCATCTGTCTGAAGTGTGTGCGCTTCAATAAGTGTGCCTGACAGAGAAATTAAAAAGAAAAATCATCTCCCAAACAGAAACTATAAGAGGCATGTTGAGCTAAACACTCGCTGCACATTATTACAAGGGGAATGTGATTTGAGAAAGAGTGTTTGGAAAGTAGAGGTGACATTTTGTTTCCCTGAGCTTAGTGGGCCAGAACTTCACCTGGGATAAATTGACATAGATTCATTGAAATCAATAACTGATTTGCACTCTCTGGGACCAGTCCTGTTAAATTCTAGCCATCAGTAGTTGAAGGGCATATTTTTTTCCTAAGAAACTAAATATTTCTTCATACTATGTCTTGCTGTTTGGATTTATTCAGTTTTCTGTGAGTAATTCAAAGAGATTGTCCACAGAGACTTGTTTTTCAATAGAAATGTGGATTTTTAACTAAACAGATTTTTCGAAGCAAAATAAGTATGCTTTTCCTGGAAAAATCTGTTGTGTAAATAGATGAGCTTATGTATACATATAATAAGTACATATATATAAGTTTTTCATTAAAAATGAAAAATTTTGGCTGAAAACAACCCCACATTTGATCTGGAAATGTCATCCCAGTGCCTGATGGGAAGCATAGTTTGGGGGTGTAGAGCCTCTATTTCCTTTTGTATGCTCTATTTCCCTGCTTTGTGGACACATGGTGACCAGGACAGGAGTCTGTGAAATGCCAGGAGAGATGCGGTCTGGTTGGAGAGGCCACCCCATGAGGAGGGTGTGTGCCTGAGGCCTGGCAATGTCTGCGAGGGTTTGCAATGGGGTGCTTATGTTAGTGTTTTGGCCTTTTTTTTTTTTTTCTTTATCTGAAGAGTCACTGGCTTGAGAATTCCCAACCCATCTCATCTTTTTCTCCAACAGTTTTGGGGCGGGGGTTGACAAGAGAGAGAAGGAGGTGAGGTCTTGCCCATCTGCCAGCCCAGGAGCCAGCGCCTGGGCCCAGCCTCCACCTCCCATTGCTCTTGTTGCTTCCCCAACCAGGAACATTGCCCATTTGGGCAGGGACTGGAGGTCCTGTTGGAGATCCCATTTTTTCACAACCTCTCAGATTCCTCTGTGTTTAGGCAAATGGGCCCGGCATTTCCCGGCTGTGCCCACTGCCAGCCTCAGCACATGGGGCCATGAGCAGCTGTCTTCAGCTCTGGTGTTGCCACCTCCAGGTGCTTCGATTCCTGCAGCTTGCCGTCTCTAAACAGCAGAGCAGCGTGTGTGAGCTAAAGGGCAGGCTTTGTGTATCTTCTGGAGAATAATAAACCCTCACGCCATTCTGGTTTTTGTTCCAGGACACTGTGGATAATCTGAGTCTCCCTGGGCCTGATGCTTATTTGCAGTGAGGCCACCTTACACCAGGGGCCTTAAAAAGGCAAACACTAAATTTGCACTCTCTTTAAGATCTTCTTTTATCGCCCAAAGGGGGTAAAGTGGCCTTTGCGGAAAGGAAAGGAGAGTTTATTTACTCCCAAGGCAGTTTTACCTAAACCCTGCAGGAAGGTTGATTTTCCTATATCCAGTTTTGTGTCCAGATTGCACTCGGAAATAGCAGTCTAAATACTAATTGCATACCTACGATGCGCAGCCGGCTCTTTGTTTTTCCAGTGCACACCGCATGGCACGGCTCTCACTGCTTCCCGCTGGAGCCCGTGTCCCTCCCTGGCTCTTGCTTTGCTTCGGCTGTGTGTGAAAAACTATTTGTGTGAACGGCCTCAGGATTACCAGAAAAACAGCACAGTTAAAGAGGGCATGTTTATACTTAGAGGGAGCTTTATTACATTTTAATCTTTGTATGCTTAAACCTATAAATATGTGCTAACACCAAAATCAATTTTGAACTTTTAAACTTGATTTTAAGGCCATCTTTTTTTCCCATTCCTTCACTGAACTGGGGGGGAAAAAACACCACCAACAAAGCAAAAGTCTGAGTAGTGATTGCACACTGTAAGTTGCTGTGCTCTTTTGCATAAAAGATTTTCCATATTACAGCAGGGGGCCTTCCCCTGATATGTCAGTAAGAAGAAAATTCATTTCTTACACCCGCCTGTCATTTGCCCTTTTATGATTGAACCATATACTGCTAGACAACCACAGAAATGTCAAAAGATTCTGCAAGTGAATACATCTGATAATCACAGCGTTTGGCTAAATTTAGGACTATGGCGGTTAATACTCTGCAGTGTCCGATAGAGAGGAAAGGAAAAAAAAAAACCTGTGGAAATCCTATTTTGCAGTCAGAAAGAGTGATTACCTTACATGATCCATCACTTTAAATAGTGCTTCTATTTGTTAATCTTCTAGATTTTAATTTTTAAATTTTTATTTTTAAATACAAACCAGGTCTCTAAAGACTTCAAAGAAGCAGGTATGCTTTGGGCTGCCTTTTCAGTTTATGAATTTCGAGGTTAAAGCAATTCACCTTTTCAGAGCGCCTGCAGAGTGCACACAGCCCCTGGGGTCTGTGCATGCTTTGGGGCATGAGGGGTGGAAGATCTTCCCAAGGAGCAAATTTTCTGTACTGGTACTGTAGGAAATCATGGAAAAGTGAGGGAGGTTTTGCATGTGGAAACCCACCACAGCATTTTTGCTTTATATGAGGGAGACGATGAATGTGCTGCCTCTGGAAATGTCCTGTGCAAGCATGTTCCAGGTGAATGTGTTTGTGTTAGCAAAGAATATTGTATTTATTAAAATAAACCAGATGCAGCATTTTGATGAAATTTAAAATCTAAGTGGGAGCCATATGGTCTATCCCAAAGCTTATTGATATCACTGGGAAGATTCAGCTAAGACTTTTTAAAAGGATAAAAAGAGATTCTGATTTTGATTTTGACCGAATGGTGTTGGAATTTTAATTCCTAAAAATACCTGGATAGTGTGAGAAATAGAACTGTAGAATACTTCAAGGAAACATTTAAGATTTTGATGTATTGGTAAAGTTATTTCACTCAATCAAGACTATTTAAAGCGATATAAACACTCACTGTTAATCTATAGTAATCATTACATGACTCGAATAAGCATAACCTGGCAAAATATACACCACTTGGGGGACCCTGCTCTGCACCTTGCTCCAGTGAGACTTTTTCATCAGTTGTGCGATGCTGAGGCTTTGAAAACGTCACCAGTCTATAGCCTAATACGAATCGATATAACTAATAGTATCAGACCGATATTACAAACAAATCATTTTCTTACCAGAGCAGAAAAATCTTTCCATCAGATCATGAGAGGATACTGAAGTGAAAAATGATTTTGTATGAAGTTCTTTCAAATGGCTATCATCTGTGTATGTAGCTACTTAGGGTTTTCTGAGAGTAGTTTGAAATTCTTGTTATTGATTTGATGCATTTTAATGTATTTTCATGACCTTTCAAAACACATTGTTAAAAATTTTGTACTTACTTTGTTGCTGTGTAAAGACATTGATATAATTAATATTTCGCCTGTGCACCTCTTGTATGAATTCCCCCTTCCTCATCGACATCTTGTACCTATAGCAGTAGGGAGCACTGTCCCCTTCCTTTCCTACTGGAGAGAAACACCATGATCAAAGAAGGATACAGTAAGGAAAGAAAGGGATGAGGGAGGTGGCAGGCACCAGTCACCTTAGAGGAAAGTGCTTAAAAATATTTTTTGAGTTCCAGATATATCTTAGTTTCATGATTATTAATTTAGCGGGAAAGTTGGGTTTGGGAGACAAGGAAAACTTGTGGGTGTGAGTGTACGGTGGGGGAGAAGGAAATGGGAAAGGTGGCAGAACGGTAAGAAGCTTTCTGCCAGGATAATGAAAGATGTGAAATGGCTGAGGTGAGAGAGTAACACCAGAAAAGCAAAACAAAGGAGAGCAGGACCAGATCCAGAGCCCAGTGGGTGAATGATGGGGTTTTTCTGGGCCCAATTACTTGGCACCAAGAAGGGACTAGGAAAGGCTTCAGAGTATTTTTGCCAGTGGGACCTGCTGGGCCACTGAGTCTTATGTCTCCCTCTAGCATTTTCAGATTTTAGTTCCCTCTAAAAAGAAATGATGAAGTACGCCAAAGTATTAACAGAAGAAAATAGAGAACTTCAGTGCATTTGTCAGGATAAAGCTATTAATGGGACTGGAACTATGAAGAAAACTCAACTCTTTGGTTAATAATGGCTGATGATAATATTATTAATACGGATGTTTCACACTTCATTTTTATTTCATATTACATTCTTAAATATTTAAAATGGGCTTTAAAATATGGCTATTATTAGGGCTTATCAGATGTTAAGTTAGATCGCCAAGTCCTTTGGATATAGTACATACATACAGGAGCTGAGGCATACGCTCTGTCAAATTCCCTCTGTGGAATTCAGTATACAAATTACGGGATACTAAGATTTGAAGTAGGATGTTTGCAAAGTAGGGTAGGTAAAATTATTGTTTGGGGAGTGTTTTCTGGAGGTGGTGGTATTGATTGCCCAGGGGATCCCAGCTCATCCTTGCAGCAGTCGCAGGACGGTTTTGCATTACTTGTGTCCATGGGCCTGGGGAGCTGTTTGAGTTTGTGGGAGGGGAAGGCCTGGCTACTCTGAGCTGGCTGCAATGGGCCTTTGCACAGCTTGTCGGCATCAAAGGGGTGACCAGCTGCTGTGGCTTTGACAAGCTAAACTCAAACTCAGCATCTCTGCAGTGGAGTCACTTTTGCTTGTCTCGCAGCCAGCCTGAGCAGGGCAGATGGAGGGCACGTGTCTTGCTGGAGGTCAGACAGGAAGTCAATAGCTTCACCAAGCTGAGATACTGGGACCTTTTATTTTCTCAGAGCCATATGCTCCTCTCTTTTACATCTTCTTGGGGTGGCAGATGGGTAGAAGCCACATCCTTTCAGGGCAAAGGTGGCTGGCGACAGGGTAAATGCCTCTGCACCTTCCTGGAGGGTGCTGCACATTGTCTGTGCCTCTTACACACCAGAGACAGGTCTGGGGAAGATGAGGGTCATTGGGAACATCCATTTAGCTCTGCTTCCAGCCCTGCTTGCACTGCTCAGCCTAACACAGTGCAAGCGTCCTTGTTTTGCATGGTGAGCTTTTCTAGGGGGATGGTATAAGTCCACGTATTAGTAGAACTAATGAACTAGTGGGTGCCAGTCCTGCTCCTGGAGACCCTGGAGGATGTGCAGACGGGTAACCAGAAGATTTTACACCATCAGATCCACAAATCTACCAAATGTCTTGAAGGACACAGTCTCTGCCCTTCTTTTGCTGATGCTCAGTCCCATTGCCGCAGCCACGGGACGGGGCACTGCTGGCAGGTAACTATGCAGAGAGGAGCCCTGCCTGACTGGGGACAGGGTTTTTCTATGTGAGCCAAAACTTTGAGCCTGGGTGGGCCCAGGAGACACCTGAGCTGGCTTAGAGAGGGGATGGGGGGATGCATATCCCCCCGTGTGCCCCAGCTCAGGCTGCTGGTGCCAGTCACTGGCAGAGCACCAAGCGGGGCTTCGTGTCACAGCACAACGGGGTGTCACACCTCCGAAGAAGCAGCAGCCCTCTCGCCTCCTGAACGCTAACAGAGACTTTCCCTGAGAGGGTAGTATTTCACAGGAGGCACGTCAAGTTGCTGTCCTGATTATACAGCTGCTAGCCTAGTTCTGGGAAACGAGCTCATGAAAATGAGTGCAGAAAATGAGCCTTCTAATAAGGCTCAAAGACTTTGAACTTCCCCTATTGTCACTGTAGGTCTTCCCCTACTTGCTTAGCAGAGGCAGAACTATTCAGCTACAATCAAATAATGCAAATGACCTGAAGAAAATTCATCCTAGAGACACTTGCTGGATACACTGCTAATATGGTTTCCTCTCTTTCACTATTCAACCAGAATCTAGGATGACCTTTCCAATGAAACATAAAACCTACAATGTGCACCCTTACTAATGTATTCTAATGCAATTAGTTCATACAAAAGGCTTGTTAAATTTGCAGTATCTGCTTTCACCTTTACAATAATTGCTAGTGATCCCAAACCATAAGTGTGTGTCATTCTGCAGGGCTCCTGAACTGTAAATAAAATGGAAAGTTTATTTGATATCTCTCCTGCCTGACTCCTTAACAGCATTGCTTTGCCTCACAGAGCTGTTTGCATGAAGCATACCAGAGCCTTAAATTTGGCTCAAGAGAGAGGGTTAAATGAAAAGATGTAAACTGCAGTGAGGTGTTACAGCAGGATTGATACTGCCAGTCTGTATCCTTGTGCTTTTTTTGGGGGGGCCAAGAGAGGAAATGCTAAGGTTATAGAGCAGCTTACAACATTGCCAAGAAGTGGCTCTGTTTTTCTGAGGAAGTAAAGGAGCGCACTCCTCCCTTTTTTGGTTTTATTGTGCTGCAATCCCTTCTAAATAGTTTTGTCACACAGAGAAACCGAAGAATATTTACCTCCTCCCATCTTGTGAACCTTGCAGGGAAGTTGCCATCCAAATAAATGTTGCTATCCCAAATAAGCCGTTTAGCCACCTTGTGACCGAGCTCCAAGGGCTTCTGGAGAAGCATGGCACTTCGGTGGGTGGGATGGTGTTATCAGCGAGTCTGTGCTGCCGTTAACCAAAGTGAGCCGTCAGCTTGCTGGGACCATGCCAGCGCTACTTGCTGAGGTGGGTTCTTCCTGGTGGCACAGAAACCACCTGGCGTGGGGACACGGCACTGCAAAGTACCCTGAGCATCTGGGTCTTGAGCATCATGGCTTGAAAGCCGTGTTAGTGATACCACTCCACAATTTCCTCTGTTGGTGATGTTCCCCAAAGTGCCAGAGAGAGAAACACGTATGATCCTGCACTTCTGCTCTGAATTGTTACTATTACATGAATTGCTGCTATCATTTTAGTAAACCATACTTACCCTGAAGTCTTTTTTCTCCCCAAAATAGTTTTGCTACAGGCAGGGTCACTGAATGCGTGATGTACTGAAACAATGCTGTATTTCCATTCCCCCACTGTGAAGTCAGAGGAAACGAGCTTTCCCAAGGGACTGAGATGAGGTCAGGGAGAAATCATTCTTCTTTCAGTTTAGTGGCTTTGTGTGCTCTTGGAGCCAGTGTCCCAAGCATCTCCTGTGAGGCTGAGCGAGAGCATCTGCAGACCTGGCTGGGACGTTCTTTGGTCCTTTTTGGAGCTGGGAGAAATGAGAGCAGGTAGCCAGCTGCAGGAGAGGGCTCTCATAAAGGATTCAAGGCCACTTAGAAAGGTGGTTATTCTATGGTTGGTTCCCTTTTCATACCTAGAAACTAGAAAACTTCTTAAGGAGGAATTTGGAGATTTTCTACATTTGCCAGCCACCTGGCAGCTGTACCGAAACACTGCTAGGGCTGCAAGCAGGCTGTGGGCACACCTGTGTGGGTAAATGTCCCCTGTGGGACAGGCTTGGTGAGTCCAACACCAGACTGAGCGATGGCCCTGCAGAGTCTGAGTCCTGCCACTTGCACTGGAGACTGGCCTGGGGGTTCCCTGCTCAGCTGTTCTCTGGGGATTTCTTCTCCAGATACGTAAACTAACTCAGGAGGGTGGCAGGCATGCTCTGCAGTCAAGGAGCCACCCTGCATGCAGCAGGATGCTCAGGAGATGCAGTGCTTGGTATCTCCACAGGTGTAGCTGTAAAAGAATACACTGAAGATCTCTAGGGAAGTCTAGGGCTGAGCAAGGAATGAGCTGAAATAGTGTTGGACCCTGACAAGTGGTTTTGTCAGTGCAAGACTTGTCCTGCTGCAGCTGTAGGAGCTGAGAAGCAATTCTGCTGAGAGCACAGCTGGCTTGGTGTGCCCATTGTGCAAATCTTGCCCCTTTCCTTTGCGTTCTGGTAGGTTTGGTTTAAGAATGGCAGATTACAGCTGATATCAGGGTATATGTGGGCTTTCCATCCCATTTATTTGTATAGGTTCTCAGTTACAGAGAAATAAATAAATCCAGTAAGCACACAAAGAAGAGTTTATCCTTCTTTGTTATGAGCTTTTTGCTATTCACATTCTCATGTGTCCTGTGTTTTTTGATGAACAGCCTTCTCCTTACTGTCTAAACAGGGAAGTGCCAGTACTTATTTATTTTTTAACAACAGTATTTAATTGTAGGCAGTTCCTAATTATCTACTGCTAATTTAAAATGGGAAAATGAAGTCCTTGCTTTGACAAACTGCCGGCTGAAGCCAAAGGGAAATGCTGTTGTGCAAGAACTGTGACCTGCTGATGATAAGAGATTTTTTTTTTCCTTTGCATTTTCGTTAAGTGTAGTATCTTCAGTGGCTGCCTTTAAAATCACACCTCAAATATATTGTCAAGCAGCAATAACACCAAAATATTTGGCTTGGCTTGCTTTGGTAGTTCCTATAAAAAGAGAGGGAGGATCAGGTTTTTGGCAGGTGAAATGGGTGAAATCATCAGTGCTGCAACACAGCTGGGGATCTGGTCCTTTGGCGTCTCATAAGGAAGAAATTAACTCTTTATTTCTTATCCCCTGAGGCAGGTCAAGCACTGCCTGTCACTATGTTACTCTGTGAGTTTCAGGCTTTACTTCCCCAAGCTGCGTGCGTCTGCACTGCCGGTGGGATCCGCATGCACGCCATGCTCATCCCACTGCCTCAGTTTCCCTGCTTGGCCCTTTGATCCGCTCATCCAAATCCAGAGCCAAAGTGTTAGCCAAAATGCAAGCAAGCTGGGAATTTGAGCTCAGATACAAGTCAGAGCTCGCAAGACTGTGTTGGTTGCGAAAGCATCTTTCTTCTTGATCTGCAGGAGTGTTTTCCTCGCACTGTTCCTTGTGCAGCACGGACAGAGTCGGGATTGCTGTCTGTCAGGCGACAAGGGACTTGGCGAGCTGGCAGAAGGTATGTGATTAGAGAGGACCCTAGGGTAAGGCAATTCCCACAGGGGCTTATAAGGGAGCGCGTCCTGCTGAAGCAGCGCACTTTACTGGCTTCCAGTGCCGGGAAGCCCGGGCTGGCATCACCGCAGACGCTCCCCACCAGTGGATGTTGCTGCAGGCACATCAGAATTTCTTAATGTAGTGAAGAAGAAAGGGGGAAGAGGACAGCAGGGAAGAGAAATCAGGGGAAAAAAAAATGTATAAAAAATTCACTACATAAATTAGCTGCGCTTCTTGCAGCAAAACTAACAGTTTCTTTTGAATGTGAATTCTGTTGCTTCTCTTAACTAAATGCCTAAAGGAATTGTATCACATAATATACAAGGGTAATTATTAAAAATGCATAAATAGTCTTGTAGGTACAAAAAGTTGCAACTTGTCTCCAGCAAAACATTAAAAGGTTTGCATATGTCAATGAATTACAGGCTGTTTGCTTTTAATCGCTGCTATTTTGGGAGTTCCTGTAAGGATGTTTTTAGAAGAAACACATTTGGTAATTGGAGGAGGCCGCCCCATTGTAATGGGCAGTTTGAAGCCCAAAGGAGGCCCAGCAAGGATTATTCAGGGTGTCTAACGGTTTTGGCTCTGGCTTTGGGTGTTAAGTATCGGCTAACATGTTTATGCCTGGCCTTCAGATGTCCAAACACAAAGGCTCTTTTCTTCTGCGGCTGGCAAGAATCCAGGCCAATCTTAGAATATTTGCCCATCCTCCTCTGCTGTATCCGACCCATCATTGAGGACAGTGTTTCTCTTGGAGTTTCATCTGAAAAACACTACAGCAGAGGAATGCTCACTGACCCAGAAGCCCAGTGACAAGAAGAGGGAATTATATGTGTATGAATGTCTGCCTTTGGGAAAAAAAGTGCACAGAAAGAGAACTACAACAAATCCAAAGTTTCTTTCCAAATTGAAACACCTGGATTTTTTTTTTTTTTTAAGAGTCAGAAGGGATAGGGCTTGCCTGGATATATATATATATAATATATATATATTTTTAAAGATGAAATACGGTATTATACTATATTAATGCAACCAGCTTACTAGTACAGCTCTGAGATTCAAGAAATATAACATGCGCATTTGTGTTCAAGAGTGCAGGCATCAGTTCAGACTGATGCTTGGAGATTATCCTGAGCTAGAATAATGTATTTATGACTAGGGTCAAAGGGATTACCCACATGAATAAGACCTAGCAGGATCAGGCTCCACTCTTGCAGATGGGAATGAATAATGTGATATGAAAACAGACTTTTTTGGATTGTTTTCTTCAAGCTTATGTACCTAATTTCTGTTTCTGCTTTAAAATATATTAAAAGCATTTGACGCAGTCTTTAATATTGGTCAATACTTTCATTTTAATTCTGTATTTTGACACCAGTCCTATAGTTCCAGCTGATGGAAAAATAGTTGACTGTTTCTTGCAACCAGCTGGAGGCCAGTCCATGTTTCTAAGGCTTTGCATTACCTGTAAAATAAAGAATGACTAATATGAACATTGCAGGATCAGTCCCAGGGTTTTGTGGTCTGGATGCTCCAATGTGTATATTAGAAAAGACCGGACAGAGAAAACATGCATTCATATAAACCCCCCCATTTCTCAGTTTCCGTAGAAATGCACAGTATCTGTACATATCTTCTCAGCTTAAAGTCTGTTGTGCTACAATGAATGGTGGTGATAGAATACAATAAACGCATTCTACTGGCAAAAAGATGGGAAAGAAAATGAAAGGTATTCCTAAGTCTTAATCATTGGCTTTTGTACTCATGCTTTGCTTCAATAAGTGCAACCCATCAACTGCTTACAAAATGCATTTAGTTATTGAGAGTGTTTGCATCCTGTCTCAATGTCCCTCTAGTCAATGCATTTGTTTTTACGACTTATAAAAAAAAACCCAAATATTTTGATGTTCGTACAACTCTGTCTCTCCTGAAAGAACCTCTCCTCTCGGTCCAGATCTCTGGCCAACACATTTCCACCTCCACACCTTTGGCAAGGAAGAACAGCAGGAGCAACGTTAGCCTGCAGAGCAGAGCTGGAAGACAGGTTGCTCTGACTATGCAGGTAGTGTTTCCAGCTCTGTTGTGCCTGCTTTCTCCCAGGAAAGGGTGATTTGTTAGGAAGACGGAATAGCCATCATGTAACACCCTTACACAACTTGTTCCCTCTCCCTCTGCTGCTGAAGCAAAGGCAAAAACTCCAACTGATTTCAAGAGGAGCAGGATCGGGCCCTTAGGCTGTACATAAGTGTCTGTGCTGGAAAAAAAAAAGTACAATGTTGGATGCTTCTTATAATATAAGATTAGATCAAATCCTTTCAGTGCCCTGAAGCTTTATACCTTAATGCTGGGCTACCTGTGGCAGATAGCAAGTGAATGCCTGTCAGCATAGATCATCCTCTCAGTGTTCACTAAAAATGTGCAATTCTCATTTTGCAGCATTTGAGATCTTTTTAAAAATGGAGTCAAGTGGGAATAGAATGTAACATCAAGACAAGTAGCTTCAATTTTTACCTGATCATTGGCATATTCAAGGTATTTTGTATATAGTGATGCTTGACAAGCAGTCAGTGGACAGCCAGAAAATCAGTGAGTTGATAGTAGTCTTCTCATCAATGTGAATGAAAAATGTATGTAGCTAGTCTGAGGGAACGGCTCACCAGGCAAACAAACTGCTGTTTGCAACACAGGCAAAATATGCTGGTGTTTATTGTGGGAAAGGAAACCACCCCTCCTGTCCCAGATGTAATATGCCCATGAAGAAAACCTTCTGTCTGGAGCATGACATTGTCCTGTGAGTGCTCAGTGCCACAGCAGCACCGAGGCCCATAGCATGTCTCCTTGCTGCTGGTCTTTGGGCTGCGTGACCAGCTCTGGGTCTCCTGGGGTCCTGGGCAGTGGGGACAGTGATGGTGAGCACCCATGGTCAGTCCCAACCCCACGGCTGTGCTGGGCAGCTGGGAAATACGGTGATTAGACTTGACCACAACAAAAGACAGCATGCTAAAGTAGCTACACATTAGGGTGTGTTGCAGAAGTCTCTCTGGAGAGTGTGCATGTCCAAATCTTTCTGGCTTTGGATGGTTCACTGGAGCTTCTCCTGGTGTAAGCCTCTGCTTGAGGTTAGAGCTTTGCCTTTTGTGTTTCACACAGTCCTGCCTCACCAGTACTTTTCTTTTCAGCAGAGGACAAATCTCCTAGGCCTTAGGCCACAGAGGTGAAATCTGAAGACCTCTGCCTCTTTCTCTGACCTGCATTTTATGTAGGAGTTGGACAAAGCTGAAATGGGACAAAGCATTTCCACCCCACACTTTCATGACCGGAATTTTGAGCCATTCATTTTTTTTGGAATTAAAGGCTGCTTTTTAAATAAGTAATATACAATAACTCGGTGAATACCAATTAAAAGCATATTTCACAAAATTAGACTTTCAGTTGCCTGTTCTGTTGAATATCAGTTGGTAATAAGCTTTCCTCATTTCCCTGAGCATGTAATTTTTCCCTTGAATTCTTGAGTCACTGCTTTGATCACTTCTTGATTGCTTAAAGGCTGTGAGTCAGTAATATTTCCCAGTTTCATTGTCACATCAAAGATCTTTGAGGGGCTTTCTCCAACAGAAGGCAGCCAAGGTTCCTGGTTGACATAGTTCATCACCATGCTGAAGTTATGCTACACAAATGAAAATAGGGAATAATGCATCACCTTTAGCCATTCGTGTAATCATTTGAATAATATGTATCACCTTCTTAAATGGGCCAGCTGCTACACAGCACTTTTTTTTTTTTTCTTGAATTTTTACACTTGAAAATATGGAGGGCAAACATTAAACAGGAAAGGTGATTTTCATCCAGACATGCTGATGAATGGAAGCAAAGGCAGTTGCTTTCCTCTGTTTGCAGATTTCTGCACTTCCTTTATTCAGGCATTATGACATGAACAATTCTGGTGCTCAAAAGCCTCACATTTTTACAGAAACATCATTTAATGTGATAATATGCAAAGTATAACAAAAGCCCCGAACAATATAAATAATTTGTACAGTATTCAGACTTGCAGTTAGATACAGGAGTGCTCTCTTGAAATGAGCAATTCACGTCACACAGAGGCAGTTTGTATCACCTGAAATTGCTGATGTACCTCAACGCGGTAAGGTAGATCCTGATGCTCTGCCCTTGCTCGATTTTGGTTCAGGCTCCTTTGTGGAAAAACCCAGGCGATTTTCAAAGAAGCTTTGGATTTCCAAAGATTTCCAAGACGAAGTTGAGGGCCACATCATGATCTTCACCTCTTCACCTGCAAATCCAGTGCAACCTCTGCTGTCCCTTGTGGTTTAAATCACGTGCTGGAGGAAAAAAGCCCTGTGGAGACGGACCAAAAGCCAGACAGGGTTTTCTTTGGCTTGTGGAAAGAGGTAAAACCTGTAATTTTCAATGCTGATGGCTCCTGTGGGGCTGCCAATGGTGTCTCCAGGCTTACATTTTTGGACACCAAACCCTGTTGTGCTGAAAGAAGGGCATTATGCCCAATCCCATCTGCACCATCTTCACTTTCCCCCCTTGGTCAGAGGGTCTGGGTGTGCACAAACACCCCTTTGGGATACTTGTCCTGCCTCCTATAGAGGGAGAAATGGCTAGGAAAGAGCCCATCTGGACACTGCTTTTGGGGAAGGGGCTTGCATAGGTATTACCTGGAAGCAAAAGTTCTGTCTGAGTGTGGAAATGAAATTTTAGCTCTGAACAAGTGGCAAATTTAACTTCTTCAGGAGCTGCAATTATTCCCACTGTTAACTTCATTGCCATCGTTCCTAGAGCAAATAAATTACAAGGGGAAGGGATTTAAAGGGACACTGTCGCCTTATAGATCCTATGCTGCAAACAAACAAATGCCTTTACCTGTGTTACAAATCCCACCTTAATGTTATTAAAAGTGAAAGAATTTTTAAAAATCCAATTTACTTGTCACTCTTTCTGCTTTGTTTACTGGTTGTGTTTTCTCACCGTGGACAATAGAAATCAATGAAGTCAGATTTGCCTGTGTTTGAGTCACTTCCACTTTTAGGTTTTCAGGTTTAGGGCGGAAAGTTCAGGGGAATGGTTATTTCATCAAATGCAATTGTTTTCACTTGCAATTAAAAAAAATCAATGGCAACGTTTCTATTCGGGCATATGTTTTGTAAAAGTCTGCTTCTGTGAAATTTAAACTTTGGACCAACCTTGGCAGTGTCCTTTGAAAGACGTAGCTAAGTAAAATGTGGTGGTAATAAAAATAATGCTTTTCATTATCATGGTAGATGGGAGACCAGTTATGCAGCAGGACTCCATCTTTATAGATATTGCATAAATAGGGGATAAAATACAGACAGAGCCTCTGAAACAAGGCATAGATCCATCCCTAACGAGAACAAGGATAATGAGATACTGATATTCAGCACTATGAGCCATGATTTCAGCAGCCTAAGAAACCCGTTCTTGTAGGTAAGATGGCAAAGGCTGTTCTACAGAGGAATATGAAAGCAGATAAAGCAGTAACTTTGCAGATATTTACATGAGATTCTTATAAGCACAAGGGGCAGCTTTTGATCAAAGGATATAAATCTGGGTGAATCTAAATGTGTTTTTTTCCTATGCTGGGTTTTCCTATTCTGTGCTACCGCAGGAGGGCTCAATTTAGGTCCTCATAATGGTATGCAAGACTTGCAAAATGTATCCCATATGGGGCATGCTCTCTAGGTAAGGCTTTCTTCTTGCTCCAGCAGGACTGAATTTTGGGGAGTTCCTGGAAGAGTGAATCACATTTGGCCTCAAGTCTTCATTTAGCTTTACTAAAGGGTCTCCATTTGTTACAGAGTAGTGTGTACTAATGAGATACTGTCAAATTTTAGTAAAAATACAGCATTTTAATAACTAAGAAATGTATTTGTTTAAAAACATACAGTCAGCTTGAAGAATTTGCGATCTAAAGTATGTTTTTATTCATAACAATTCAGTGGAAACTTCATCGATGCTAAGAAATGAACCTTGTGGTTTGATAATAATTGAAAAGACTAACCGGAGTGCCCCTGCACACCCAAAAGACCCCCACTTCTTCCCTGCTGAAGTGAGAGAAATATTTGCACACAGAAATCTCCACTCTGCTTGACTGGGCACCACTAATAGGCTGGCTAGCGTTTCATGGATATGGACTACTCATGTACAGTGCATCTGGAGTGTCACCTGCTGAAGGCAAAACCACAGAAGTAGGCTATCAGGGACAGATCAGTTCGTTTTCATCTTAGAGAGGAGATGAAAATCCCAAATCCAGGCTCAAAAGAATAGAAAATGTCAGTTCCAGAATTCCCATATCGACCATTGGGAGATGTCTGGATCTGAGTACTGCAACTTGGGCTCCTTCAGGACTGAGTTTCATTTGAAAGGAGCTGTGGTTTTTTTTTTTTTTAGTGTGTGTTTTTTTTGTTTTGTTTTGTTTTGTTAGTTTAAAAATACTGCGAGTACAGGACACCGCTTCCTCAGGATGCTGCCTGCATGCCTGTTGGTCACTGTTCCTCCTGAGGAGCTCAAGTTCTCATGGGCAGCGTCTAGTTACTACAAATGCCTGCAGTGTATTATTCCTTTCTCCTCCTTAATGTAAAACTTTAGCTTTGGAGGAAAGTGGAATCTGCTTCTCTAACATTTCTAAATCCCCTGCTGCTGCCCAACGACACCAGGCAGGGTGGCAGACCCTCGCCTGAGATCAGGTTGCCTCCAGGTGAGCTGGCAAATTGCTCCGAGGGCCCGGAGGGGCCAGGTCCCTCTAAGGCTATAGGTGTCATGGGCAGGAAGCTCCCAGACAGCAAAGCCTCTTGTACTGGCTGGCTGGGAGTTGTTTTTGAAGGGGGGGAGAAGTGGGGGATAAGAAAAGAAGACCTTGTAGAAAGTTCCAGTCTCTATTCACAAGGCTTGTGATAAAAATGACCTCGTGTTTTATGGTGCAGCAAACAGAGCTGAAGAATGCAGTCCTGGGGCCAAGGGAGAGTGTTTCTGTGATGGGTTAGAGACACTTGAATCACACAGTGGCTTATTTCACTGTTCTCTCCTATTCTTGACGGCACAGTGTTTAGAAAGGCTCTCTCCTAGTGGCATTGAGACGCTGAGTCTTTAGTGTGGATAACTCAGCTGCACTTTGCCATTTGTGCACTGCTTTTTGCTTTGCTGAAGGAGGGATGAGATCCTGCCTTTCAAAGACATCGCATAACCCATCTGTGTGTCTGTCTGTCATGGATTTGAGCTATGATACAAAAAGCCCTCAGGAGCCAAACTTGCTGGGGAATTATGCAGTTAATACAAATGCCGTCTTCTGCAATAAATGCTAGAAATGATTTGAAAATACTTTTATTTCTTTAAAAGAACCTGTTGGCATGAAACCTGTTCCTCCCCCAAACACTGTTGTTATTATATGCAGTTACTACGACGCTTAGAGTGACCAATGTCACTTCTCCTCTCTGTCTGACACATTCAGAAACTTTCCCCTTCTCCCATTTTCACCATATAGCATCAGTATCTTCATCTTTCCAAGACCTCTTGAAAATGCATGGACATGTGAGTACCACCTGGATTGCCCAGTTTCTCAGCTCAGCTTCCATCCAAATCTCTCCTAGAAAAAAGAGTTCAAGGGTTCTTGCAGCCAGCTCCAGGCTCTGGGGCAGGAGATGATCATTTGCTTGGTTTCTTGTGAGTCTGGAGATCCAAAACCTCTATCAAAAGTAGCACAGTTAGGACAGAGCAAACACGGCTTTTGGCCCCAACATGTCATCAGGTGCGCAGTCCTTAGGGATGCTTCCAACTCCTTCAGTTTTAACTTTTTCTCAGTTGGAGCATTGCAGAGATCTGCATTGGGGTGGAAATTGCAAAGCTCCTCTTCCTCAGTGAAGGCTTTCCTAACTGCTGGCTCCTGGCTCTTTGTCTGATTTTTTTTTTTTTTTTGGAGAGGCCCTACCCTCCTGTGTAGACATAAGAGATTTCAGCTGAAACACAGGTCTACCCTTTGCTGTCTCTCCCCCCTCTTCCTGAGACTTAAGAGGAAATCGAATGCTGCAACATAAGCACGCGGGTTACACTTGTATTTAGTTCAATGGCCTCTTCTTTCTAACAGTTTACTTTGTCTCTTCTAATTCAAGCATGTCAGTAGCAAGTATCATATCTGTGACATCGATAATAAAAATCCCATTGTAAATGCCGGGGTGTCATTTTCCATTCTGCCTAAACAATCCCGAGCTTTGTACTTCCTGGAGTGGCCTCTGTCTTTCACAGGTGACATTTGCAAATGGGGATCTGCATGTGTAAACCACACAGCTAACCACCTCATTTCCATACATACAGACTAGCATTAGACCCCTCTGTGTCAGTGATGAGGCTAGTCTGGGGAAATTTGGCTGTCGTGTTTACGGCAAGTCCTGCTCCCCTTGGCCAGAGTGCCATCCTGGTGATGCAGCGGAGGCACATGGAGTGTGCCCTGTGAGGTACAGTGGAGCTTCATGCCCTTTGTTTCAAAAGGGAAACTGGGAAAACCATCCACAAGCTTGTGTCCTTTGACTCTAGAATGCTTTTCTTGAGATGCTTTGGCGCAGGGCACCAAGGCAAATTGATACCTGACTTTTGTGGAAAGAAGCCGATGCCTCCAGCACTTCCATCACCCTGGATGGAGCCTCTCTGCAGGCTCTCAGAGACATGGAAGATGCAGCTCCTGGGAGGGCAGGGTTGGTTTTGAGCCAGCCAGGACCTTTTCAGCATTGTCGCTGTGGTTCCTGCTGAGGCAGCACTGCAGCATCAATGCGGAAGGGCTGTGTTCCCTCCTCAGAAGAAGTGAAAGGTTTTCAGAAAACGTGGCCTCTGAAAGGCTCACTTTATTGAGGAGGGGGGTCAAAATTGTGTATTTCTGTGGTATGATTTTTAGAATTCTTCTTAAAATTATACCATTATTTATATATTCTTATAAAGCTCAGCAATTATTCTAAATATGCACCAATATATACCAAAGTAGGTAAAAAGGAATAATTATGAGACCATTTGGCATGGCTACAGCATCTGTGAAAAAGACATCTTTTATGTGTAACACAATTTGTCCAGAATTAATGAAAATATCCAGGGCTGGTTTTATGAAGTAATTTGTCACATTAAACAAAAAAAACCTAAGGTTATGTTGGACATGAAAAGAAACTCCCTGAAGGTCAAAGCAATTAAACATTGGAACAACCCATCAACCCAGAGGTCACTGAGGCCTCATCTAATGAGAACGTTCAAACAGAAGGAAATCCTGCAATCATCTCTACTCATTTCTTCGCCAGGTTAAATACCCATTTGAAGTCCTGGCGCAGTGCAGCCAATGGAAAAATTCCCAAGGGCTTTATTGGGACTGCGTTTTTTCCTGCTGTTTAATAAAATCTTTGTATTTTTAGCAGAACTGGAACAGTTATGAATTTGCATCTTCCATGAATTCCTGTGAGCCAATACACCTGCAAGGAACCTAGCAGTAGCATCTTCGATAGCTTTGTCTTTCTTCCTCTGTATTAATATTAACAACTAACATTTGGCTGTTATGCAGATTCCCATTTCATTGTTTTCGAGGGAATTTTTTTGTTCACAATCTGAAAAGAACTAGCACAGAAAGCAATTTTAGAAGAGTACAATCCAAAAGTAAGAGAATGATCATACAAATCTGGTAAGACTTTAGCATACTTTTAGTATTCAGTCATATCTTTTCATAGTTTGGAAATCTCAGTAATAAAAGGGACTCATCACTAACAATCTGAAAATTTGTGTGCTGCCCTAACCTTCTAGAAGTAGATGTAATAAGATTTATAAATACCTCTACTTTAAAACCGATTTAGAAAAATGCCAGGTAAGCTCACACAGATTTGAGGAAAGAACTATATGGGTCAAGTGCTACACATTTCTTGTAAGCCCTGAATGGGCAAACTGTTTTAGAGCTGGTAATGACAGCAAAGAACAGAACAGTTCCTTGCCATTTCTTTCCTTCTGGGCTTTTCTGCCTTGGTGTTTTTGTTAATACTGCTCCTTTTTTTTTTTTTTTTTTTTTTTTTTTATGGATATCTGATAAGTGTGGTACAATACTAGGTTGTCTGGTAATCATATTTTATAGGTTATAATTTCCATAGGCACTTCCCTGCTTTAGTGCAGGAGCTTTTATTAAAGACAAAGCAAGCCAAAAAAAGGAACCAATGCCTTTATGAAAGATTGACATATTTAATACAAGTTTATATTAGATAACAGGATAAAAGACAAAATGTTCTTGGAACTACATACCGACATCTGTCCATGTATTAAGGTCCATGTGATTCTATTTGGGGACTGGGGGTGAAACCAGTGAAACAGGTTGGAGTTCACTATGTAGTGATAAAACCCGCAGTAGTTTTTCATTTGGAGCAGGCTACGTCTTGATCCTGTTAGATTAAGAACATGCTTCATTTATCAGGCAAAATTTGGTATTTTGTGCTTTTTAGCCAAGTGGGATATAATGCATTCCTGTTTTCTACACTTGACTACTCATCAAATTTTAAATCATATTGAATAATAATGGTATTCTGTAGTGTGGAGGTGGTTTTGCAAGTAAAGATTTCTCTGGTAATCACGGATGCTGATGTTTTATCAGCAATCACCAGATAAGAATGGGAAATGGCTCAAAACACACACTTCATAATGATTCATCCAATACCTCACTAATTCTTCGCTGCAGATAGTGATATTGTTGCTCTAGCCACGTCAGACATCATTAATGTCTTGCTTTTCTTCAACAGTTGTTAAGTTTAAGGGTTCATTTCAATGTGCTTTCTTCAGCAGAACGTCAGACACTTGGAGGGTGGCGACAATGGTGATAGAGCTGTGTTGAAATGTTTCTTTTTCTTCCCCTCCGAAGTATTCTGGATTAGTATTCGTACTTACCACAAAGAGGAGAACAAGCACTTGGAGTTCTGAAATGCAATGGTAATAAGACATGGAAAAATATTCAGGAGTCGGAAAATTCAAAGTCTACATTCTGTTGTACTCCCAGTGTAAGGAGCTCCAACAAACCAGCCTCAGATGCATGTGACCCCCTCACTTGCTCAAAGGGAGGCCTCAGCAACCAAATGCTCTGCTCACATCATCCTCTATCTACTTTCTTAAAGGAATCAATTTTTAAACATAACACAGCCATTAATATTGTCAATGTTTAAAACAACTCAGCAGCATTTTTTTTTTCCAGAGAAGCTGCTTATCTCCTGCCAGTGTTTCTAAGTGACATGAACCCATGGTCCAGACAGGTTTAAGGCAGTGTCAGTAGGGAAAGGGAGAAATTGGGGCAGTTCTGGAGAATTGTTCAGGTGTTTAGCTTTAAAGTGGGTGCTTCATAAGGCTAAATGGCAGTTCCCAAAAAAAAAAAAAAAATAAATCAGAAGGCTCCATCAGATTAAAAACAAACAAACAAACAAACAAATCAACCAACCAACCAACCAAGAACAAAAAACATTTTGAACATTACTTTTTAAATGACTTTAAAAGATACTAATTAATTGTTTGCAGAGCATGACAAAAGGGTTAGTTCATATTCACTCTATCAGGCAAATTTAGAGAAGAGTGGAGCAGGACAGTCCAGAGTGAATATATCCATTGCACTGTGCTAACCTTACTCTACCAGGGATGAACTTGGCCACATCAGTGGCAGAAGGGCTCCTGCCTGATAACAGAAAAAGACAATCAAGGAATGTTTCTTTCCCCCAAGAACTGCTTTCTGCCCCAGATATTGCTTCTCAGAAACATGTCTCAAGAGGGGGCATTAACACTGCTTGTCATCTCCCCTTTAGATGTTTGCAGTGTATGCATTTTCTTCTGAGCTGGTCTTGTCTGTTTTCTGGCAGAAAAAAATACACACTTTTAGGGCATGATTATCTATGGTTACTTGAGGAGAAGCATTGCTTTCTGGTTAAATAAGTCCTTAAAATAAGTCCTTAAATAGGTCCTTAAATAGGTCCTGCCCCAAAGACCTTGTGGAGATCTGTGTTTTCTGGGGCTCCCTGTATGATCCACAAGGCCTTCTCCTTTCCCTCTTTCAAATTTTTCCTTCAGAATTTCTTTTCTGAGATTGTGAGGCCATGCATACTGAAAGGATAAAGTTTAAATGAACACACAGTGACACCTGCTCTAAACCTAGTCTGGACTTTTCACCTGTGTGACTTGTTTTTCTCTGGAAACGACAGAAAAGGAAAGATGGCACACAGTGAAGGTGAGGGGTCCCCCTGCTTTGCAGTTCATTACAACCCAGTATGCAATGTTTCTACATCCTGTATGGCTAACTGAGGAAGCATCAGCTCTGGGGACATGTTTGGGGAGCATAAAGGGGAAGGTGAAGACTTTGAGAGAGGTTCTGTGTGAACCACAGAGGAGGAGACACCTCGAGAGCTCAGTCTCAGCAATGCAGTCCCAGGGGCAGAGCGTGAGGCCAGTGGGAAGCATCATGTTCTGGCTTTGGTTTTCAGTGGGCGGGTATGGAAAGAACTGTGAATTTTAACAGTTTCCTACCACACTAGCACAGCCCAGTTTGTCCCAGCTCTTTTTTAATTTTCTTATTTTTTTATTTTTTATTTTTTTTTTCCTTCTTAGATAATAAAGTCCCCTGTAAAGGGTATTGAATTTAACAGGTGCCTGTAGAAAGGGCTAATAACGGTCTTGAATCCAGGCAGAACATGAGTGCAACCCATGCCTCAAATATTGACAGACAGCAAAAAGTGGTGGGCATCCAGCCCTCCAGGAGGAATGGGGGAACCTGCCTGCTTTCAGAAACTCTCCTCCTCCAAAGTGGAGGAAAGATAATGGGATTTTGTACTAAGCATGGGACTGCTAATAGATACTTGTCTTGCTGATGTTCCTTTATTGAAATTATTACTTGTTCCATCTTACATAGAAGCAAGATTAAAAAAGACCTAGAATATTACTGCTTTATTGGAGCCAGAAATCTATGCAGCACCAGGAGAGAGACAAGGATCTAACCCAAATTGCTACCTACAAGTTGGAGGGGAGTACTAAATTGTCTTTTCCAACAGATACCACTGGACAGAAGTCTTAAGAAGAAGCCGACTTTCTGTTGACAGAGATGGACACAGACATTGAATGATCTCAGGGCCAAAACTAAAAGACGAATGTAGCTGGATCAGCAAAATGTCATGGTTAATAGTATCAAAAGCAACCAAAATAATTAAAAAGCAATAGGTCAGCCACATTGCCACACTCTGATGACTGTAATAAATAATTAAAAATTCAAAACAATGCAGCCTCAGTATTATGGAAATCAAACTGGACTTTAGGGAAATTTTTTGTGACTAGATGGTCAGACACACGATCATCTTCCCCTTCATCCCCCCGATATCCTTTTCCAAGGTCTTAGGAATGGGAGGTGAAAGAGAAGGTGATAATTCAAGATGATTGGGAGACAATGGTAACTTATTTATGATAACTGAATAATAGCAGCACAATTCAAAACAGATAAAGCAAAATTACAAATAAACTGTAGGATTATTCATGTTGAAATAAAAGGACCCAGCACTCACAGAGACATTGATTGTGCTTAGGGGTATTTTGGGTCTTAATCATACAATGCTTCTACATGGACTTAATTTACTCCCCTTAGCTCTGAGAATGTCAGTGGAGTGACTCCAGCACATCAAATTACGTCCGCCTAGATTTGTGCAGGATCAGGCTGTAGGGTACGACCAGAGATGACCAGAAAAGAGAGATGGGATATACAAATAATTAAAAGGTGACAGAAGAAGACAGCGAAATTTTCTGCAGAAGTTTCAGAAAGGAGTTTTGCTGTGTAACGAAAAGAGCTCTTGATCAATTTGAAACAACTTAATAGGACTTGAAGGCTAGCTAGTCTTTCGCCTTCTTAAAGTGACAATGTCAAATAGTTTGGATGCACTGACATCCTATTATACTATATAGAACAAAATTGTCATTTCTTTTTGTTTTATTTTCCTGTATTCAGTTCTGGAAACACAGAAGTCTGAGTATCCCATGAAGGTGGAATGCTGAGCCACTAACATCAAAGACAGCATTACCACTGACTTGCACAGTGCCTGGTGCCTTTCCCTGCACCAGAGAGCAGTTAAATTAGTACAATTCCACTGACCATCCCATAAATACAATGCAAGAAAAAAAACATCAGCAAAGCAACACAGAGCCAGTACAGGCATTATCATTTGAATTTAGTAGCAAACAAATTAATAACATGTCAGAAATAATTTAGGGCACTATTACACTTCCAGACCTGATGGGAATGTGGTGGTGTGGACAGGTGGACCACACACCAAGTGGGTGTTTAGCTGCTGGCCATGCCAGGGTGATCTTCCTGCAGCTCCCATGTACAGGAAACAATTTTGGAAGTCTGAATTTATTTATGGGATTGAAAAAAGCTGCCTGAGTATAGAAAAAATTAGGTTGAATAATGTAGCTCCCTAACATTTGTATAACAATACTTAGTTTTCCTCCTCACCAAGGGCTGCTGTGTTATCCATGTAGTGATTCTGTTTCAGATTCACATTTCTTTTCGGCTTAAGCAAGTTAAGTTTTTTTTTTTTTTCTTTTTACGGATTTTGTTGAGTATTTTTCAAGTCTCATCTCATCCTTCCATATTTCTGCCATCCACATTTTTTTTTTTTCCTGCTGGCCTTATATAAGCTTCACTTCCCTTTTGTAAAGAATCTATCTGGCTCAGATTTTCCTTTTAACACTTTCAGTTTTACTAGGCTATTTGACTTCTGGCTCTTGCTTTATTATTAGTTTATATTATGGGACCTTGCCATCAGCAGCTGCGGTCCAGTCAGTGGGCTGAGTCAATGTATTGCCTCTTTCTACCTACCCACCCACTTTTGCTGCAGCATCCAGCTGCTGGTGGGCTCAAACTGCTCTGCTCCTGGGGTTGTGCTGCTCTCAGGGCTTGGGCTCCACTGACTTCTCTGCTGCCCATCACAACCAACACACAACAGCATCGTAATCAAGGCATGGTTTCCTAGTGAGGTGTATGAAAACTACCTCGTGGCTGTGTATAATGCATACAACAAGAACTGGAGTGTATGATGCGCGTCTGATTCACAGCCCCAAATTACTGACCCTTACCTAACCAGCTCTACTAAGTGCTTTTCTGGTACGAAGTGCCTGGAGGCAAAGGCCTGGAGGAAGAATTTAGGCTTCCAGTGAGGGAGAAAAAAGAAGATTATCTGCTCTGTGAGTTCCTCAGATATGCAAATGAAGACTAAATGTGACTAGGATATGACCGGGCTGAGGTGTAGAGGAAAACAAATGTGAATAGAAACTCCCTAGGAGGGCAGAAGCTGGAAGTCATTTCTCAGGCTTTTTGTCATAACGGCATCCAGTCACCTCAGTTGCAGGTCATGATGCAAATAAATGCCACCTACCCTATCTGAGCTAGTCTTGGGGTACGTGATACTGGCCACAGCTCATCCCACCTCCCCACTGCTCCTTGCCTGGGGAGGACAGTGCAGAAAGTCCCAGGTCAGAGTGTTTTTGCTGTTGGGTGGGAAGTCAAATGCCAAATTTCAGGCACAGGAAAAGCCCTGTGGAGGAAGTTTGGCCTTTCCTGGGACCTGGAAGGAGGAGAAGTGGCAGCATCCACTGCTTCTGAGAGGCTTCCTCATCCCTTCCCTAGGATTGACCCTTCCTAGCACTGGGGCCCCATGGGCAGCAGGAGCAGCTGTGCCTGTCCTATGGGTCAGAGCAGCTGCTGGGGCAACGTATACTGCTATCAACAATCAGTAAGCATGGAAGAAAGCAAAAGATGCATTTTGACATATACCTTAGCTTCTTTCACTGAGATTGTCAAAGGAAAATATATCAAAATCCTTTCTGGTCTAGAAGTCACATTAATCAGTACTTTCCTTGACATTTCTTGGTGCATAAATCCAATTTAACAATTTATCAGTAGAATGGAGGAGTTCAAACATCTCTTAAACAAAATCATGATTTATACAATTATTAGTTTTGAATTAAAGTTTAAAGATAGTAGAGAACAGAAAGGCATAGGACCAGATTTCATGTTTGCTGCAGTGGCAACCATTGCAGTGATTCCACAGCATTCAGTCAATTCATACTTTCTGGTAATTTGGTTAATAATCTGATTACTGATAGATAGCACAATGTATTACTCTTACTGAGATCTTGTACATCACTTCTCAGCTATTAGATCCCCAAATGCATACTTGTCGCTGAAGATCCTGGCTATGACTTTGATGTCAGCAAATCCATAATGAAACCAAGGCTTCTACAAAGATTTCGGTAGAAACATGTTAGTCTCAGAGCCATAAGACACAGGAGCCATAGTAAGCACAGTGGATCAAGTTCACTGCTGATATTGATGATGGTATAAATGGCAGCTCAGATAAGATCATGTGCTGGTATAAGTAGTGAAAAGGATAACATACTGATTCTGAGTCAGATAACCTGTGAAGCTTAAACTAGCAGCTATCAGAAGAGGGCAATGCACAGATAACAGCTGAAATATCCCCTTAACCAAGATCTTTTCATGTTGCAACCTTTCCATGCCACCACTGGTGCAGGAAGAGAGCATCTATAAATATCACATTAAAAAGTTATTGCTGGATTTTCTGTTGCAAAATAGGAAAAAAAAACAAACACGACAAAAACAGTGGAGGAGCAAGGAGTTAGTATTAAAACATCTGGAGAGGTCACAAGTCTGATTTCTGCACATGTTCCTTGGTTCTCCAGCATTCTATAAGATATTCACCTATACAATTTATTCACTTTGGCAGCTATATAAGGTCTTATCACTTATTGCTATCTTGCCACTTTACAGCTGCTGTAGAAATTACACCAGACTTCAAATTTTGTTTAGAGATTTAGTTGCTTAATTGTTTTTTTATTTTGCCTAAGAAATTGATTCATAGGAAAATATTGCCACACCTTTCCCCCTGTCTAGCAATCTTATCCACAAATCAATTCTACTAACTTGTGATTGCATTTTATTTAAAGCAAAATGATTGGATGGAATTTTGATTTAAGGAAAAATAGCAAGATAGGGAGAAATCTGATGTCTTGCCAATAAAAATCAATTAATGTGGGAACAATACAGATAGAATCAGAAAAGCTCCAATTTGTCCTGAAACAGGTGTACCAAGATGCAGTCAACCTCAAAGCAAGTGGTTTTACACCTTTTTTTTTTTCATCTCTGGTTTTCAGAAAAGGTACTTAATGCAAGCAAAGCTAATTAGTTGCTCTGTGAGCTCTGAGATTTGCAAAAATTGATTTTCTATTTCACTGTGTCTCCTGGCTGGACCCGCTGTGTCTGCTAGGGCTTGAGCAACGAGCAGAGTTTCTGCAGGGGCTGGGGCAGTCTTCCCTCTGGGGTGGCTGTGCACCCCGTAGCTGCCTGCCCAGCTAGGGCACTGGTAAGGTCTGTCTCCACCACTTGCCTCTCTTTTGTTAGAAACATTTAGGAATTAGGATGGCTTTGGACATTGAGAATTTCTACTGGGTTCATCTGAAATTGCTAATGAGTTCAGAAGAAAGGTGGGGTTGAGGGGAGATAACATGTCTGTCTCTCTTTCATACACACATGCATACACGTGTGCACCAATATGTGCAAAGCCAGCATGACCGTGCAAGCCTTATTATTTTCTTAAGCAGCCAGATTCAGAAATTCCTACTGATGCTGCAGAGCTCTAAGGCAGGAGTGTTGCTAGATATCACTGACAGGTCAGCTGGGTTGATGCTAGAGTTACACTGGGAGTTATGCTAAATGCTTTGAGTCCTGTTTTACACGGGGCATCATCCATGTGAATTATAACGAGCATTTCCTGGCTATGCAGCACCAATCTGCAGGGACACAAAGGATACGAGCTGGAGGAGTCAGGATGCATGAGCCTGGTGTAGAAGAGAGTATTCCAGTTGCAATTTTGATAACTTTGATGTCATATTGCTTCCAGATGACACCAGGACCAGGGAACAAGAAATCCAGGCAAAGAAAGAGCGTGTGGCTCAACGGGTTAAGTAACAAGCAAAAGCTACCTCTGCCAAGAGGGTGGTGAATGAATGAGCGCCGTCCCCCTCCACGTTCCAGCAGTGACCAGGATTCCTTTCCCAGCCCGCCCCCGGGATTCCTCAGGCAGGAGGAAAAGGGAGAAAAGCAAACCCTTTCTCCTGGCTGGGCGCAGCGGGGTGCGGAGCAGCAGCCCCCCGCCTGTGCTTCCCTGCCACCCCCATGCTGGCATGCAGCTGCTGCAAGGGGGTGAGCCGCGGCTGTGAAATGCAAATCTATTTGCAAGGCTCTTGATTTCACCAAGGAAAAAACAGAAACAAAAAACCAAACCAAAACAAACAAACAAACAAACAAACAAAAAAACAAAAAAAACCACACAGAATCCAAGTGAGGAAAGCCACGTGAATGAGAGATGCTGTATATCCGGGTTTGTTCAAAGAGAAAAATGAATTGAGGTTCCTTTGAAAATGTGGCCCTCCTATTTCTTTGAGCAGGAATAAGAAGTCAGTGGCAGCCAGTAATACTTTTCTAACCTTGTACCTTGGGGATTTCAGCACATTATGTGAATTACCCTCACTTACCTGTCTTAAAACAGATCTCTACAGATGACAAGTCCTATTTGCCTCATTTTGGCGGGGGGAGCACTAAGTATTGGTGAAGGGTTTTGCCCAAATCCTCCAGCAAATCCGTAGTAGAGACAGGAAGCAGAATAATTTGATCAATTAATCTGCCTGCCCACATTTTATAAATGTTTCCTTTTACTCCAAAGGACTTCAAAGATTTGCATGGCAAGGGACATTTTCTAGGGCAATTTCTAATATCTCAAGCCCACTTAAGTGTGCCGTACCTCCTGAAATCAGAAGACCATCCTCAGACTAGATCCTGTGTGGAGCTGTCCTTGTTTGGCTTGTGATCAATAACTCACAATAACATTTGGACCAAGAGATTATAGACATTAATCTAGCTTCAGAACAATTTAAGATCATTAACCCACACAAGAGAAAGACAGTGTATGCCTTTGCAAATGTAAATCAACTTTAAAATTTCTTTTTTGGATATCTTTTAAAATCTCCTTTATCCCTTCCTGGGGAAGAAGAAGGTTTAGCAAAGAGGACATGGTAGGAAATATATTCCTCTCTGGTGTACTCTGTTGTCTTTGTCAGCTAATCTTTTATGAATCTGCTGTAGCAGCTCCACAATTCCTGCAAAAACTTGGCTTGCTCCTTTGTTCATATGGAAGTCCTTAGTAAACTCTGGTGATAAACAGAGTGGGATGCCAGCTAACAGCCAGTCATACCAAACATACTTTTGGGTTTTGTTTGATGGGCACCCACTGATATATAGTTTTGATATGAAGTAGAGGAATAAATATGAGTGGAGTCCAAGGTTTGGTCTTTGTGGACCAATGCTGAAAGTGCACCTTAGTGATTTTAATCAGTCCTGTTGTATATACTTTTAATTTAAACCTAGGTCACAGATCTTTATCTTCTCAGAGGTATATTCAGGTCTTATCTGGAGACACATTTGTGTCCCTCAGCTGGGATTAGGCATACAGATTTACAAGAGGTCATTTTGGGTCAAAATGGTCCAGAAGAACGGTTTGCACCTGCTTCCCCCTGTTAGCAAAAGCCCAGTCTTTGTTATACCCCTTCCACTTCCCCTCCTTCTTCCTCTTCCACTAGCATATTCTGGACAAAATTACTGCTGAGCTTTAGGGCATTGGGGTAAAATTTGTATTCAGGGTAATCCAAAAAATTGTTCCTCCTGCTGCAGACATCCCACTGTATTGGCTGGGCTTGACACTGCTTTCTCTTCAGCTGTTTCTGTTTGACAAGCAGGTGTTACCAGACCTGCAGGAAACTTATTCAGGAATACTGAGACGCTTTCTTCCCCCCATGGTGGTGGGACACCATTGTGTCAGGCGCCTGGCGGTACCAGTCAACATGAACCGTGTGGGAGCTGAGGAGATTTGGTGCTGACGTATGGTGCTGGGGCTCACCTTATGGTCACCTCCTTGCACAGAAAACAGGATCACTGCCAGAGGAAGAGGCCCTGGTGCCGAGCTGTGGGTACACAAGGAAGGAGGTGAGTGCAGGGGATGCGTTCCCAAAATGTTGGGAATGGGCTGGCATGTCTGGCTGTAGAGGTGCAGCTTCGTGGAAGATGAGAGAGCTGCACCTGCTTGCGGGAGAAATAGATTTGGACTAAAAGACACAAAAGAGCAAATCGTAGAGAGGCAGAAATCTACAGACAGAATTATAGATATTGCTGAATCCCCAATGCATTTTTAAACTTCATTTTAAAGGGAAAACAATGGAAAAAAGCCTCAAAGGCACATATTTAAGTGTTAGTTTCACAGTAATACCTCCTCAGAGATCTGACTTTATCACTGCTGAAAGGAGAAAGCAGAAAATGGAATTGTTTTTGTTGTTCTATCATGTTTGTGACATGACGAAAATGTGGAGTTCTTCTGCCTTTTGCTTTTCACCTTGTTGAACTGCTGTCAGACTTCTGTAAATCGTTTGCACCATAAACAAGCTTTGTAAGCGAAAGGGCAAGTGCTGAGAAAAGCCAAAGGCAGAGATTTTATATTGAATCTTTTCTTACAGAGATAACTGGCTTCAGAGTAGACCAGGTTCACCTAGATCCAGGAAGCAAAGCCAAGTTTCACTGAAGACCACAGCAAAATGAAGCTGAGACAGCAGCAAATGGACGAAGACTGAATGTGTTGGTTTGAATTTTATTAAAAAAAAAAAAAAAAGGAAAAAAAAAGGTATGATAATTGTGACTGAAGGGACTGGGTTTTGACCAGAACCTACTGCCTTGTTTCTCTGTGGCATTTCAGCCACAGATGTGTGACAGAGAAGCTCCTGGAAAGGCAGGCATCCCTTGCACAGGAATACTGCCTGGAAGCTGCCTGCTGCTGAGATCCACGGCTGTCGCTAATCCCCACGTAAACTCGGCAAGGCGGTTTGCCCCCCCACACCAGTAATGGGATATCAAAATAGGGAGAAAAGAGAAAGTGTTTTGCTTGCATACGTGACTATTACAGTGTCAGTACCCAGCACAGCATGCAGCTTTGCTCTTTTGGCAGGGAGCCAGTAGAAGAAAAAGGCATCAGCACGATTTAAAGCATAGCAATGACAGGCTGGGATAACCTGGTACCTGCAGTGAGCAGCGATCGAACCAGTGAAAAGCGAGGGGCACAGCGAAGGAACCTGCTCCTGCTGTATCTTGCTGGGTATTGCTGAGCAGCAAAGGAAGACCAGGGAGGTGGGGCCACACAAATAAATGCATCTTTAGCTCCCTGGAGATTGTATAACTTCAGGTGCACCTGGTTTGTGCCCACAGTCTCCTTTTTGCAAATAGGATACACCTGAAAGATGGGGAACAGTATTTAAGGAGCCTGAGAATCATTACTGGGCTTATGCAACTGTGATTTTAATACAGCAATGAACTCTGGAGAATGTTATAGACTTCCAAAATGTAAAATAGACAACAAAAAGCACAGAAACATATCTTAGGAAGTAATAGAATGGATATAAAGCCTGTAGGTTGTATAAACCCTTCCCCAAACATGCCCTGGTGCCTCACATGTTTTTGGCTACCCCTGATTTGCAACCAGCGATGACTAGTGAGAAATATGGAGCCCTGCCCATGGTGGATGAACACAGAGTCATCCAGAGCAGGTGTTCCTGTAACTGTGATGGGCCAAAAACCAGAGAATGCTCAGAAGATGTTAAATTTCATGTTTCGTATGTGGTTGGGGTGCAGGGCTAGGAAGAAAAAAAACAACAGAAAGGAGAGCTGCATTATTCCTTACCTGCTTCAAAGTTTGGAAACTTCTGGGGGAAGACTCTAGTATTCATATACTAACTGATAAATGTAAGCATGTTTTACAAAAATATAATTTATGTTATATTTTGAATTGGCCTAACTACAGGCATTATTTTGCCATGTAGCTCAGCAGGCATTTGAAAAATTAGTAGGACTGAACTTCTAGGTTTTCATTCTAACATCCAAAAAAAGTGGTTAAGCAAGTATCTCAGCTATTGACTTTCATGCCCAGGGATGAACAAAAAAACATTGGGAGAAATATATCATGCGTATAACTGGTGTACCATGCACTCCTGGGAATTCTGCCTATGGAGAGCTTAATACTTCTGACACTGGGGATTATCCAATGAAATCCATTTTTAATGTGGAACATGGATGAATTATGTGGTATTTTCCCCTTCTTTACTGAGAAGGAAGCTGAGGAAAGGCCAGCAGAAGCTCTTGCACCTGAGAAAGGTTAATGGTAGGATCTTGTCAACTTCTGCTGATGGGGCATTCAAATGCAGCTCACAAGGACAAAGAGACTGCTTCTGCCTAAAACAAACCCATTTTTCCTATCTGGTCCAGAAAGGTGAGATACATACAGATCAGCTTTGTCTGGTGAGGCTGATCAGAAGGTCACACAATTAAAGGACATGCAGGTTATAGAAGAAAGGTTTTCTCTGGAGCTGCTGGGAAACACAGGTGTAAGACTGACTGAGCATCTCCCATTCCCCCCACAGACAGCAGGACACCATAGTCTGAAGGAGGTGTCGTGCGGGAGCAGAGAGGACTGAAAGAATCTGGTTTGCAGCAGAATGTCTCTTCAAGCCAGTGGACAAGTTGAGGAGGAAATAAACCAGAAAAGGAGGAGAGAGGGATTCTGAAGATTTGATTTCTTCAGATACATACATTTCTGCATCACTAAAGACAAGGCAGTGTGATTTTGGATCCCCTGATTATTTCATCCAAGTTGAATCTCTAAGTGACAAGGATTCCTCTCTGGAGCTGTCTGCTTCTTGCCATGCACTGAGTATGCTTAGACAATTAAAGTTTGGCAGAAGGAACCTCTCCTTCAATATTCCTAATTTTTCCCTCAGAGTAACAAGCCTACAGTTTTCCTAAGTGAAACTGGCAGTCTGAATCTTGTCCCCAATGTGTTTCTTAATTACACCATAGCTGTTAAGCTGTAGTGATGTTCCTTGCAGAATGGTCTGAAATTAAAGCTAAGAATAAACTCAGATGGCTTGCTGAAGTAAAGCCTAAGTATTACTTTTTAAGGCAAAAAAAAAAACCCAACCCCTTTTTTTTCTGAGGCTCTAATTGGTTATGAAGACTGCAAAGTAATGATGATGAGATAGAAATAATTTAACTTCTGACCCTGTAAATGCATATTATGATCGGCAATAATTAGTTTTGGATGCCATGTGGCTTGAGGATGCTCTGGTGCAGTGCATTGATGTCCACTTTGTTCACACAGGTACCTGAAGTGCTGTTACATCTTGTTTCCACAAGTCACAACTTGCTGCAAGGGGAGAGCTCAGCTCGAGCCCAGGGTCAATTCTGCAGCCACCGGTAATGCTAAGAAAAGGCTGGTGGGAGATTAGGCAGAAATGCACATTCAATAAAGTCAAAAGGATTTTGTCTCCCTAAAGGTTTGGAAGCAATGAGTTTGTAGATAACTCGATGCCTGTTTGCCCTATGGACATCACTCTTTAACTTTCACTGAGGCAGAGCATGCTGTTATCCTGTAGACACCCAGTGAAGCAGACGAGAAGGATTTTTCAGTTTTTCTGGCCAGATCTGTAGTACTTTTTTTAGGACAGATCTTCCATGAAAATCATACCAAGTTCAAGGTTATTTTTAATAGTGGCTTTACAGTTTGCCAGCTACTAATGGTATTTCTTTGGATGCCTCCAAAACCATCCCAAACCATTATTTTCAGCCATTCCTTTAATTGTCTGTCTAAAAGATCATGGCTTTGAAGACAAAATCCCACAGCTTTACATCTTCTTGATCTTTCTTTAACTGTACTTGACATTTGGATTTTTCTGTCTCAACCTTATGCAACTGAATTACCTGCAATTTCTTTTAAAATCAATACCTTTGATAACTTTCTGTATGGCTTAAAACTCAGAAATAAATTGATTACATAACATTTTAAAGCCAACTTAAAGCTAAAGATTAAAATAAAAGTTAGAATAATTAATAACAGAATAATTCCTAAAATATATTTCCTTGCCTAGCCTAGCCTTCTTCCCCTGTTTCTCCCTCTCCAGACAAGGCATACCAAACTAGTTCTCTCAACAGAATGATATTTAACACAGAGCATTGCTGTCAATAATTTATGTACAGCAGAGTTTCCTGAAGAGCCAGATATCAGACCAGTAACTAAGTATCAGAGATTTTTCTGAACGTCAATTTCAAAGCTGATTTGCAAACTGCATTTTGCTTTAGAAATGCTGAACAGACTTTCTCAAAATCCACATTTATCATTACCAAGACATTCTTAGTTCAACATCTTTTGAAAAGATATTTCTTGCCCCAAAACTCTGAAACTCTGTGTTACTATCTGGAACGGATTTCATGTTCACTTCTCTGTCTGAATATCCTCCTCACTGCAGGAAGGACAGAATAAAGGATCTGGAAAGAAAAGTTTATTTGGTGAATTTAGACCACTTTATTTATTTATTTTTTAAATTTATTTTTTATTTTTAAATTTATTTTTCCTGGTGGGGCTACATGCAAACAAAGCTATCAGAAATGAAAAGACAAGCAGCTTATTACTGGTCACCAGCATCACATGGCACCACGTCTCACGGGGCCTCTAAGCACAAACCAGTTGCTGCTTTATGACATGTTTCTAACAGGAGCAGTGGGGATCACACCAGGTGAGTCTGTGTTTCATGCAGCTGAGGGACACACTGAGGCTGTGAGAGCACTTGTCTCTGAGGGTGCTTGGCATGGGGAGACCAGGCAAGGATGCCCCGAGAGCCCCACCACAGGTCTGTGCACAGAGTGAGCATCACAAACTTGTCTTCTCACTGATGCCCAGTGTCATGACTGGGCAGGGGGTGCAAATCTTGTGGGAGCCATTTCTTTTTTAAGAGAGAGATGTTGACACAGTGAAGGAGCTTTTACATAGTGGAGCATCCCACTGGGTGGCACATGGGGAGCCTTTCCTGAGATGCAGACGGCAGCAGGACGTAGGTGATTGATTTACGGAAGACTTGGACTGACACGATAAAATACTGCGGCTGCTGCTTCTTGGTGGGGAGAGAGAAAATGATATAATGAGGTTAATTTGTATCGTCACACAGGTCTGGAACAGGGACCCCCAGATCTGCAGATAGGAAAGGGGCTTTTGTGGCACTGCACGGTGAGCAGAGCTTGCCCTGACTCTGTCACTGCAACGGGTGGCTGAAGAAATGGATAATGGCCCTTGCCTTCATATTTGGGACCCGGAAATTGCTTACTAGCAGAGTTTCAGGTGCCCCCCTGCCACCAGGAAGAAGACTGGGCTGTGTGGGCTAGCGGTTTTATGGAGGAGAGGGCACTGAAAGCAGGTGGTGTTGTTGGCAGCCATCTCACATGGCCAGTGTCACATCTGTGCTCTGCACAGTGTGCCCTGCACTTTTCCTAGGTCCAGGCAGAGTGTTTTTCTCTGTTTATTTGTTATTTTATTTGGCTCTGGACACCATAAGTTATTGACTGGCAGGTCTGGCACAGGTAAGCAGAGGTTGTTTCCTTTCCTTGCCATGCCTGTGTATGGAGAGGCAAGGAAAATGAGGGACTCCTTGCAGGTCAGGGTAGCATAAACACCATGTGATGCATTAAGGTGACACCTTAGCTTGAACTGTTTTAATTGATTTTTAATCAGCTTTTACTGCACAACAGCAATTTATTATAGGTTTTATGTGATTATAGGATTACTGTGATTTTACTTGTTCACTTAGCACAGTTTTTATAGGCTTATGGTAACTTTAGGTTTTATGTGCTACTGACATTTTGCAACTTTGCTAAAAGCTTATCTGTACAACTTCCCATTCCTCCTGCCCTGGCAGAAAGGATTGTTGCTACCGTCTGGCTCATTTATTAACCAACCTGTTTAAATCAGAGAAAAAACAATGTTACAGATATTTTATAAGTGCAGGAGAAGCGGTGTATGCCGTAAGCACTGCACAAATGCACGCAGCTGTATCCACATGTGCCTGCATAAAACTCCTGATACCATGGAAGGAGAGGGCACGGACGGAAGCTGTAAGTCCCTGTGGCATAGCGCTCCATCCCCAAACTGCCCGTGTCCTTGGCAAGGTGAGGGGCTTGCACTGTGATGGAGGGATCCCCAGCACCCAAGGTTGTCCAGCCTTTGGTAGGTTTTCCTCCTCTTTCACTGAACACGAGCTTCTCCAGCCAAAGGGGGAAGGAGAAGACAATCCCACTTGCTCAGGGACGATTTCTGAGGTTTTGGTGACTGGGCTCTCTGTCAGGGACCTGACAAGACATTACCAGTGTGGTCCTGGTAAGAGGGAGCCTCACTAGCGGACTGCTGAGGCTGCAGGGTGCAGAGACTGGCAAGCCTTACTCCAGCAGCAGAGGAAAAATGGAGGAAGAATGGGGCCACCTGAAAGATATGGACACTTCTCGAAATCTTGTTATACTTGCAGGACCAGCAGTATTCCCATGACAGTGCCTTGAGTCCCGGTGTGGTTCTACAGTGAGATAACTGCTGGCTGAACGGCGAGCACCTCCTGTTCTGGCTGCAGCTGGCCAGGGACAGGTGCTAGCAGGGGGGGTGTTGGGGACACAGGACAGCAGGTAGCATGGGGATGTAGTATGGCACAGAGGAGTGCAGGTATGGTCTTTAAGGGCTTTACAGATGGGGGCCTAACCACCCCTAATGACATTCTCCGCACTGCAGAGGTGTGTTCACATTCAGCACTGGGACACTTTGGGCACAAAGCAAAGCCACTGGTGTGGTGCCAACTGCCCCCTCCCTTTGCCCCCTAGAGCAGGTTCACATGTTTTGGGGGGAGATCAGTGGCCCATCTGCATGCCACAACACACAGAAAAATGGCAATTTCACTTGAAGATGAGCTTTATAAAGGGATGAGTCTAATCTACATAAACCGCAAAGCCCTCTGCTGCCTGAGGAGGGTGTTGGTAGGAGTGTGGCTCACTGTGTCTGGGGACCCTTTGGAGAGATCTTGCCATTCAGGACCTTATCTATTCCAGGCTTCCCTTGTGCTAGCCCAGATACAGGCAAAAGATGCCTCAGGCTGTTGTGAGCAGCGAGGTTATCCCGGCTTTGCTGATTGCTTTGCATCGGCAACTGCCTACGAGAAGCCAGCAGGCTGCTGCTGAGCTGGAGATCAAATAGCGATGGGCATGGCAGGGGACAGCAGCAGCCAGCCTGGCTCGGCAAGCCTTCCCCCGGGGCCCCTCGTCCCAGCTCCATCTCATCCCTTCCCTCCCTGTCCCGGGATGCTTGCCCTACTCCACCTGCCAGGGCTGGGGCTGGGCTTCTCTATGCTTTGCTGGGTGGAAGGCTTCCAGAACGTGGTTTGAAGACCCTACAAATACCCCTTAAACAAATATATCAGCTTTGCTGGCTGGCACTGCATTTTTTGCCTTCTGTTTCTCCCTTCAGAACTGTCAGGCAACAAAATGTGAGCTAGTATTGTAAGCCAGCATTAATATGAACACCATTATGTGTTTCAGTCACTCAGCGTACTAAGGTTGGCTTTCAGGCTGATTTTTGTGGCAGAGACGAGAAAGTTACACAATAGACACTGGAGAATCGCTTTAAAAAAAAAAAAATCCACAATCCTCCATTGAAATACCACGGAGCAAGGACCAGCCCCAGCCCCGGCCCGGCTGAGGCGCAGTCACATGAGTACACAAAACAATGAGCACACAGTGCAGAAAGCTGAGGCCATTGAACTTTATGTCACTTCCCAACTGCAGCATTACTCATAATTTATGGCTATACTCGCCTTTCAACCTTTAAAACCTTTTCCCAAGTATTTGCAGCATTCTCACATAAATATTGCTACAATAAGTAACACCAACGTTTAGTAGCTGTTTTTCAAGAATAACCGTGTGACACTATTATGGCATTCCATTAAACCAGCTGCAGTGTGTGGAAGGTCTAAATCAAATCATGCCCGCTAACGGCAACACTTACACATATACAAGAGAACAATGGATGGGAAAAGTTTATTCTGCATTTCAAGACATAAATGACAGTTTTGTCTCCGTTCACGGCTATGCAAGATGTCCCTCTTTGGTGAAATGACCCAGAGTGGACACAGACTGGAGATTACATTCAAGAGCTATTTGTTACCTTCTCAAGAAAAAACGCGATTACAAAATCCATGGTTTTATTTATGTATCTATGTATTTATTTTTAGGAAGAAAACCTTATTTCAAAGGAACAGGGAATTCTCTCTTTTTGTTGAAGCTCTCAAGTGTTGTGAAATGATTAGTAAAATAATTCCTTGCCAGAAATATTCGCTGTCCAAAATGCATTACGACAACTAAATGTAAATGACAGATAGTTAGCTTGCATATAGATACGTGCTTAATTGCCCTCATCCCTCCTGTCTGAAGAATGCACTTAAACATATGCTCATTTAAACACATATGCTTCATTTCTGTTTAGGTCAACAGGATTTGAGCATGTGCTTAAACATAAGCAAATGCTTAAGTGCTCTTCTTGAGTAGCGATGCTTTTCTGAGGCAAAGCTAGAGAAATAATCTCTTGGAAAAGGCTTTCCTCTGCCCATCCAGCTGCACTGACAGGGTGCTCCTCCTCCTTCCCCCAGACCAGCTTGCTCCCCAGGGAGCCCCTGGGGCTGATGGCTGACACCCTGATGAACAGACAGGGGTAGGGAAGGGGGAAACATCAACATTTGATCAGAGAAATGGCCTGCACCACACTAACACCCCTGCTGCTGGCCTGCATGTCCCCCTAGACACTCCCCCTGCAAAGCATCGTGCTGTGGCCTGCACCGCTGCCACCAAACCACGTGGCATGGCCAGCACCTTCCCATTGAACCGCAGAGCCAAGCAGGCCTCTGTTTTGGTTCTTACTGCAAGCCTGCCCATCTGATGGTCTGCTGGTACAGGTGTCCTCCTAGCTGTGCGATAAAAACCATGTACAAACTCTTGCTTGTGAGAGCCTGCATTGTTTGGCGATGTTTTCAGGTGCACACGGGAGCTGTATCTGTTGTGTGCTATCAGTTTAATTAAGATAAGGATATGGAGTTTATGTTATATACCCATAAACGACAGGGCAGGGATATGAATGATTTATATGGTATTAATTGTACTTGCAGAGCGCAGGTCTGTCAATATGCATAAATAGAAATGCCACGTGAATCCATGTAAGAGAATAAAAACATGAGATTTGCTTTTTCGTTAGTGAGTTTCCCAAATTCCCACTATTTGTAAAATAACAGCACACGTAATGCAAAAAGTTTGAAGGGACAGACGTAGACTGCTTGGGGGAGAATTCACAAATACCTGTCCCAGGCCAACCTTGGCAAGAGATTGAGATTCAGTGCGAGAAGACTTGCCCCACTGCCTGCCCTGCAGGTAACGGGTTTGCCTGTGACGGCAGCAGATTATTTGTTTTTTTTTTTTTTTTTTTTTTTTTTCCCCTGACACCGAACTAAAGAATGCATTGTGGGAAAACTGTCCTGACACATGACACTGTGCAAAGGAGGATCACAGCGTGAGGCAGCATCAAGGGGCTTACTTGGCCTTGATGCACTCTTGCACAGCATGGGGCTCCAGAGATGAGTGTCTCTTCCAACTGAAGCACTGGTGCAATTTGCACAACTCTCATGAGAGCGCATGGTGAAGCTGCTCTCAAAGCCCTCATGTAAACAGGGCTGGGGGAAGAAAAGGGAGAGAGAAAGAGCCTGCACCGTGCTTGGGAAGAACACAAAAGGAGGCAGTTCAAAAGCGGCTGAGCAGAGGAGGAGGGACGTTGGGGAGGGAAGTAGGGTGGAAAGGGGCAGAAAATTAAATCCAAATATTGGAAGCAAAGGGGCAGGCTCAGAAATATAGCTGAATGGCTAGAGCAGCTGTGGAAGGGGCAGTCAGAGGAAAGGAAGGATGGGAAGACACCGGATGGCAACACGTAACTGGAGATTTGGCTTTCAAGGCAAAACTGTGATTGAAATGTGCTCTGAAGAATCTGCGCCTCAGATGTGCAGCCCTTAAACTTCTTCAAAACCTCCTAAGTTCAGATAATAAGTTTGCATAAAGAGAGGGTGGGAGGGAAAAGAGAAAATAAAGACGGCTGCAAGTCCTCCTTACTAGCCTGTCTCTGAGCAACAGGCCCTCCCGTACTCCCTCTCCCTCGTTGCTCCTGCTTATCATAATATGCCACTTTTGCGCATCAAATTTACATTTCAAAAATGCTGTATCGCTGCTCCAAAATTAATTATTAATCTTTCATCAGTCCCTTCCGCAGATACATTTTTAACTTTGATTTTGCTACCCGTTGGGGGGAGGGCTGGGAGAGCAGCTCCTTTAATCTTGTCACCGATCTGTGGGGCTCTCCACTCACGCTGCTGCTGCCGGCCCCCCGCGTCCCCAAAGTGCTCCGGAGCTGTGGCGGAGCCGCTCGACTCGCTCCGGAGAGAAGTTTTTTGAGAGCAGGGAGTTTTCATGCCGCAAGATGCAGCTGCAGAGAACGGCATCTCCCCTGGTTTGACTGGGCGTTTCGTCTCGCTGCAGCGAATCTGTGCTGGTACACAGAACTCCAGGCTGCAGGTGGGTCATACGCCTGTGAGGAGGAGAAAGACCTGGACAGGATTTACATGGTCTGACCAGAGTGCTGTATGGGCTTACTCATCAATCAGTTGGTCATAGAGATATATAGGGAATGGTTTGAATATCAGCTATTTGCTCTGAAAACAAGCGCTGGAAGTGTGGCTATTAATCTATGGGAAGAATAAATCCTTCCCTTGCCTGTAATGGAAAAGAAAGAATAGCAAGTGGAGAAATGTGTCAGACAGACACTGCAGAGTTGCTAGTTGCTGGCAGACTTCGTACACGTCCCACCCCTAGTCTGGGGTTGTGCCCAGTGGTATAATCCAGCCATAATAATGGAAGGAGGGGAAAAGGGCTCAAAAAAGATGAAATTTTAGTAAGAGACTCTTTTAAGGATTACAGAATACACACATTCCTTTTTACCTCTGCACTTCAATACCTACCAATCACTGGTTTCATGGCCAAAAGCACGTGTCTGGAGGTGTACATGCGCACACATGCATACACGTGCACTCACCTACCTTCCCCTGCAATGTGCAATCTGGACTTGTTGTCCGCAGCTGAAATGCTCTGTGCAGGTTGCTTCCTTGAACTGAGAAGGAAAAGCTTGCAGGACTTCTTTATGTGCACTGTATTAAAATAATGTTCTGCACAAAAGGGCAAAAATTTCTCCTTGGAAGACATATGTGAACACAACATGGCATCTTATTTAGGGTCCAAAGTGTCCCAGCTACAGGAAACTGTATTTCACATTGCACTGCTTGTGTTCCTATTCACATGTACAGTCTAAGGAATACATACTATTTTCAACACCTCCATTGCTGTTATTTGCTGGGTGTATGTGTGGGTGAACATCCCTCAGGATGCTGGACTTAATCAGAGGTGAATTTGGATCAATAGACTATCACTTACTAGGAAATCAGATAAAGTACAAGGGAAAAATAAAGCTAAAAATGCAGAGCAAACTATATCATGCTTGTTTTTCACCCTACCCCACCACATGGTATCTTCACAAAACTGTACTTGCCCATGCCATAAATTTGTCACTGCAGTCACTCCTGTAACCAGGTTATGCAGCCATCTCTTCTACCTGTAGTGCCAATAACACGCAGACCCACTGCAAACAGCACACGCTGTAGCACATTCAGCTGGGTTGTGCTTCACCACCATTAAATTAGCATTTGCACAGACACAGACAATGGCACAGCACACCTACACATAAACTTTATTTCATGTGACTTTCACAGCTAAGGAAACTGAGCCAGCAAAGTTGATGGGGAAGTGAGGAGTCAGTAGCAGCCCTGGATCAAGCCCTGCTCAATCACAGTTTTCTTCCCCATCTTCCAGACAGCAGTCTGAATCCAGCTGCACATCTACACTCCGCAATTTATTCTGTGTAACAAGACTGTGATTTTTTTTTTTTCAAAGCATGCTTTGCTTTCAGTTTGCTGACGCTAGTTGTGCATGTATGTGTAATTCTGTAAGATCATCAGTGTGCTACAGAATGCCCACCTTGTGTATTTTGCTCCACAAACCACTGGAAATGCAGTGCAATTATTCTCCTTCTGCATTCCCATTTGGGGGATGCAAAGCAAGAGCCAGTAACTGTAAGCATCGGTCTTGTTTCATAAAAATAAACAGTGCTTATGTGGATGTGTCACAGATGTTACACCCTGTTGAGTGCACTGAATTCCTTACAGTCAAATAAAAATAGCTGGATCACGTAGCTTCAGAGTAAGTGTGGTTTCAGCAGGAATGCAGCTCATGCAAAAATCCAATATTGGCCTTGGGAAATGTCCCTTTTTGTCCACATAACAGCTGAATAATGTTCAAGGCCCAAAATGCTATGTATTCTTAATCATGCACTGACTCTCCTCAATTAAAGTACAGGCTCCACTTTTTCAACTAGTTACCTTCTCTGCCCACCTGTTTCACCAGCCTAGCTGAGGAGTTTCATGTACCAGAAGGAGGTAGAAAGCCTTTTTTTTGCCTTTCAGAGCTTTTTTATTTTTATTTTTTATACTTTTGCAATGCTACAGAAGGATATATATATGCTTTTTTTTTTCATCAGAGAAACTTTCTAAGGGTTAGTCTTTACTGATTTTTTCCAACAGGCCTAAGGTATTCCCTTGATCTTCTTTTGTTTTGTTTTGTTGCTTGGGGCAGGTGTTTCTAGTAGAGTGGGGCCATAAAAACATTTCCTGATGAAAAGAGGTATGGCTGGGATAGAGCAGAGAAACAAGAGAAGGCATTAGCTCTTCAGCATTTGAGACAAATGATTCTCCTGAGAAACCATGAGCAGCCCAGCAGCACTTATCCCATATGTTCTAGATACACAACACCTGTATCACTAGATAGAGGTGTGCTTGCTGCTCCAGGACCAGGAACCCCTTGTCCTTCCCACCCACATTCCCCTTCAAGCACCATGGACCCATGCAGGGAGTTTGGGCCAGTACTGCGCTTCCCCACTCACTGCTCTTCTCTCCAAGGTGGGTTGCAAAGAGCTCTCTTAATTCCTTGCTCCTGCTCCTCTGCTGTGAGCAAGGAGCAACGCTGCAAGTGGCTTTTGTCACCTATGAGAGCATCTATGGATGCACAGAGCCCAGACCCCACTAATGTCTGACAAATAGTCCCACAGCTGCTAAGAAATTTTAACTGAGAGATTGGTACTGGGAGAACTACCAAATTTTCATGTGTAGGGGAAAGACACTGCCCTGCTCAGAGCAGGGCAGCTGTGTGAAGCCTTGTGGTGTCAGCAGCTGCCTCTCTGCAAAGTGCAGGTATTTAAAAGGTGGCATGCTTCTGCAGCTTCTTGCTGTTTCATCCTCACTATCCTTCTTTCACACACTGAGCTGTACTCTGCAGCACTCCTAATCACAAAATGAAATGATCTCAGAAAACTTGGGCTGAAATGCAGCAATTGTAATTGTAGCAGCTGGATGCAGCTGGGCAGCCAGCTTAGGAAAGGTAGAGGCACAGAGACAAGCTCTTGGAATCTGGAGTGCAGACTTTCAGTGTGCCTCTTTTCTCAGTGACTATAAATGTGCTCTCCCAGCCAAGTGTTTCTTCTCCAAGGGATGCTGCGTAGCTTGACTGAGAGCTCAGTAAGTTACCTTAGGAGGTTTTGGTGTGGAAGTAATTTCAGTATAGCTGACACACTGCAAGCTCACATCCTAACTGATAAGGTCAGCATCTTCTTTGGCTCACACACTTGCCAAACACTTTGCAAAGGTGTGCCCATACACTGAGGTTAAAAAGATGTATTAATTAGAGGGCCAAAACGTGAAGCCTCTGGACAAAAGAGTGCTGTCAATCACACTTGCCCCCTTTGGTACAATCAGCCTTGGCAGATGACATCCAACTGGATTTAAAGAGATTCAGACGTGCAAATAAACTTGCATCTGACTCTCCTTTCAGGCTTGGGACGAAGGTCACTATTGCAGCCCAGTGTCGCTGGAAAAGACCTATGGCCTTTGCCCTCATCCTATAAGGATCTCTTGGATTAGGGGCTCTTTGACTCCATGGAGAAGTAAGATTAGGGAATGTTGCTTAATTTTGGAAATATAATATAATTATATATGTGAATATAAGTGAGCTTCTGGATGCTGGAGAAAAGCAGAAAAGGCATCAAAGATATTTAACTTCTATACATCCCAGCCTGGTGGAAGTTCCTCTTTGCATTCCAATGGGAAAATGAAGTCCTTGTGCCATTAAACCTGCCTTTATTCATGAGAGAAGAGTAGTGCCTGAAAGACCGCGTTCTTTCTGTGCATGATTAAATAAAAGATACCACCTCTGCCTAAAACTTTGTCTTACCCGGGTCCTCAGACTATCTTGGCTTTGTCTTTGGGCCCTGCTTGTCCCACACTGCAGAAGAAGCTGCTGTGAGTCCAAAGAGCTGTGAAAGCTTTCCCAAGCCTTATTGTGCCTTTTTGAGCTGCCTCCCTGCAGGATTTTTATTTTGCTATGATTGACAATTTGTTTATTGACCATTACCTCTATTTTTTATGAAACACTTCATATAAAATTAAAATGTTGTCCAAAGGAGAAAAGAATTTCAAAGTTGAAGAAAACTAGCAAAGCATAGGAAAGAAAAACACTCGATACACGACAGTGAAATAAACCAAAATGAGGAAGGGGGACTACAGAGAGAGCGGGAGAAAGAAGGATTAAAAATAGACTGACTGCAAAGAGTATCTAAACATTTTGTTAAGTACTGCATTTCCCTTTTACCCACACAGGCCTGAGGAAGGTGGTTTTGTAATTCAGGCACAGCTGGACCCCGTGGGTTGGGAAGCAATGTGCTTTGGTGAACGGGAGCTAGGTGGGGAGGTAGGCACTCCTCCAGGCTAAGTGCTTCTCTGCTATCGATTGAGCCTAAGATCTGAGGCAACTTCCTTCCACCGTTCTTCCTTTCTGAGAGAGAAGAAGGGTGGTAGCAAACCCTGCACAACTTTTTATCTCTCTGCTTCCACCAGGAATTAATCAGGTATGTCGGGATTCTTTTCTGAGGTCAGGTTGGTTCTCCACTAGGAGATGCCTGTCTGCCTCCAGGAGTCCAGAAGTCAAACCTTGAGAAAGCTAAAATTAGGTGAGACAAAGCCCCTCTCCCTTAATGTCAGGAGGAGGCAGTGAAGACATGATGGTAAATGAGTGTGAGCCTGCTGTAGCAGACAGGGACACTTGTCATACACTTGTTTCTGCAAGGAGGGGAAATTCTGGCAGTGGTGTGTGGTGGCAGATGGGCAGAGAGGTGAGCTTGCAGGAGTATTGGGAATGACCTCCCAGACAGAGGTGATCATGTCCAGTGGTTGTTTATAACGGAGGGATTGCAATAAAGGCATCCACTATAGGGTGCCTGCTTCAGATCCTCTCTAAGAATAGTTCGAACATCCTTGCTAGACTGTCTAAAAGAGTAATGCGAACTCATAAGGGAAAAAAATTGCACAGTATCCACCAGCGGACTCAAAGCTATGTGCTGGTAGCTGTGGAAAACACATTGTGAACGGGTATCTGTACATGTACAGATATATATGAGACTGTCAACTAGGTGCCATCAAGCATGGCTGTGATAGCACATTGGTCATTCAGGAACAGAGAGAAAACCCCAGAAGCAAAGGCAGAGCAGCTGATATTAGTGCTGTATTGCAGCTGGGAACATCATCAAGGAATGAAGGGAAAGGTGCTTGCTCTGTGCGCCAGCACTAGCAAGGGAAGAGCAAAATGTCACCTAACAAGGACATCTCCCTTCTTCTGAACAGTCCAGCAGGACTATGCTGACAGCTAGGAAATAAACTTCAATTTTAAATGTCTCAGACCAAAAGGAAACCAAATAATGTCCAAGACCAGCTGGAACTTGTTTAGACACAGGACAATGTCTCTCTGTGTAGGCCACCACCACCTCCAGACGGTTTTGCTTTCTTCTGAATCATGAAAATAATTTGTCTGTTTGCTCTTTCAGGTGTGCTTTTGGCTGCCATGAGTAATCGTAGTCTGTGCTCATGGCACAATTGCAAAATGACAGGAACACAGCTAGTGTTGGGTAACCGGGCATAGATTCTTTACAGGAATACCCAATTTTTAAATTATTTTAGCATCTGATAATCTTTTATGTGTTTATTCCCTGACTACCCTTATTCAGAGGGCATTGTTATTACTGTTTTATAGATGAGAAATAGCAACTTTCTTGCCTCCAGAAGGAATAATCTGCAGTGAAGGGAGGTTTGTGCTCATTCCCTCGCATCCCAGGCAAGCCGTTCTCTTTCCAGCCCCTCCTTCCAAACATTGTAAGCAAACCCATAGATGGTTGCCTGCAGAAGAGCTCTCAGGAGCTATAGAAGAGGCATCACTATTTGCCCCTTAAAGTAGTAATAGAAAGCTAATTAGAATGGCAAGTAAAGTGTACAAAAGGGGAGGAAAAAAAAAGAAAGGAGTGAAAATGGAGTTTCATTGGACCATACAAACAGACAAAGAAGTAACTCTTGGATAGCAGCAGAGGGGTTTGAAACAGCTTTTGGTGCATTCAATCTATTGCCTCTTCACTCCTGGTGGAAAAGATCGCATATATCATCTTACAGTGTTTATTGTTCTAAATAAAGACCTACACTGATGGAGCTCTCACACTGACTTCATACTCTATTGTATTGGCTTCTTGCTAACACTTATCAGCTGAAACAACATTATAACAGCACACAGTCTGGAGCGGTGTATTTTACGATACCACTAGAAGGTAGGGGGTGGGGAGGGAGGAGGGATTGCACTTATTTTCTTAATAAAACAAAACAAAACAAAACAAAACAAAAACAACAACAACAACCAACCAACCAACTTAAAAACAAAACAAAACAAAACACAACAAACAAACAAACAAACAAACAAAAAATCCACAAAAACCACAAGCCAGCAGCCTCTGATAATTGGAGCCAGACTTGCTGGTTGACCAGAAGTAGATATTGGCATACAATGGTTTTGCAAAGGCTTCAACCTCATCAGTTCAGACCATTCCTAGTTACAGCAAGTGGAGTCCTTTTGGGACAGGCAAAGGACAAAAGTCACAGGAAGGATGCAAGATCTACTTCTGTGTATTTTCCTAACAATTTCTTAAGCATATGCCTTGTGAGCAAGGACATGCAATTGCCTGAGCACCAGAGAGGATGGCACCCTGCTAAGCAGTGATGGAACAGAGTCTTGGTCATAGTTTTAATACATCCCTTTATTAAAGGTAAAACTACATAGGAAAGCTTGGAGAAATTCTGCTAGTGTCCAGTCTGCTGAACAATTGTGATCCACCCAGTTAACATAAGAAGTGGTCCTCTAGTTTTCTCTGACTCTGTAACCTACTGCTTACAAGGTAGGAGAGTTCAAGCTTCTACTGCTGGCACTGGCCAAACTGTACGGCTGTTTTCTGCAGGCTTGCAACTTAAGGGCAAAAGCTTTCATTCAAACCCTAACCAAAGAAAAAGGGCTGGATCCACGACTTGCAATTTGAGCAGGGCTTCAGGAACCCATGTGTGTGATGCAGAGCCTCTGGTGGTCTGCATCATAGCCTACATGGTACCATGAAGCCTTAGGAAAACACAGTCAGCAAATTGAGCTCTCGGATCTTGCGAGGGCAATGAACTGAGTGGAAAAGTGTATGAAGAAACACAGAAAAAGCAGTTAATGGTTTATTTGCACATTTCATCCATGTGGCATAGGAGCCATGACAATTGTGTAGCCTGTAAACAAATTCAAAGCATAAACATGGCTTAAGACGGAGTCTAGCTGAGTTTTATTAACGTTAATCAGTAAACAAAAGCAATTGGTTAAAAGCTACAGAAACATATATCCAATGAAAGAGTGAGCTTGTGGTCAATTTAAAACATATGTTTAGTCTCTTCTATGAAAAAGTGCTTTCTTGGGTCAAGGTTGAGATATTATTTGAAGGAACAGTGAGATACCTTATACGATCTACAGAAGGGCAGGGATCTACCGAACAAAATGGGTTTACCCTCAAAGTGCCCAAGGATCAGGATGCCCGTAACTAAGAGACCACTCCTCATCACCCCTCCTTTCAGACTTAAATGCTCAGTTTGCCCATATTAGAATAAACAGCGTGGTCAGCTGAGAAAAGAAGCTTTACGATAGCTTCTCTACATATCACAGGTTACAAGCTGCAGGGAAAAGAGTGAATTTAGGAAACTGTGCATTTGGTTCATTTCAGTGTTAAAAGAGGTGTGTTACTGATCCTTCCTAGATCCTTTTCTCTTCTAAATGTTTTCCACTTACACATAATATTTCCCAATTATATATAATTTTCCCATTAAGTATCACAAGTGTTTTATTATGGGCTCTGGAAACTGACCCTAAAGGAATTACTTGGCATTTTTTTCTTAAATGAAATGAAATGAATTTTCTTTCCTGAAATGAAACATAGGTTTCAGATGGATTCTACTCTTCCATAAACAAATCTAAGCTGATTTAATTGTTCTTGAATAATATAATACAAATTCCTTTCCTGGTTTAGCAGTAATCAAAGTTAATAAACAAAATAAGAATGCAGAACTGGAACAAGTCTCTGGGTCACTGATCCGAGTCCTTTGCCACCAACTTTGATGTTGTGTTTTCCTTTTCATTAACTCATCAGGCTCTGACAACAGCAATGTCTTAGACAGGCTTGATGGCTTTCACCCCCAGATGCAAGCCACTTCCCCAAGCTGATTCTGAGACAATGACAGGATAAAATCCAAGTATCCTGAGTCTTAGTCCCTTGCTCTGTTACAATACAGAAAAAAGTAATATGTCCAAAATAATGTTGAAACTGAGAAGGTGGATCATGCTTGTAGGCTATATAGGGAAAGAAAATTGTATTTTTTTTTCCAATTCACTGGAATTCTCATGAGAGAACAGTGACCAAGATAAAAGCTCAGCAAAGACAAATAAAGCAAGAACTCCACCTCTTCCTCAAAAGATGTGAAAATAATGTCAACCAGAGAGGGCTTTGTTTCACTGTTGCTTTCTCTACAACATAGAGAATGTTAATGAATTACACTGTTAACTGGGACATAATCTTGTCTGTAAGGGATCAGGGGAAATTCAGATGTGGAACTATCTCAGATAACGAGAGGCAATTGGGAGTTTTTGGAAAAGCTGAGAAATTGGCATGTGGGAATAATAATTATAGATTTTAAAATATTTACCGAGAAATACTTTGGAAGAAACCTTTTTGGTTTTAACTGTGAACCTCAGTAGAAAGGGAATTAGGATACCTGGTGTTAAAATCTCCTCAAATCCCTCAAAGCTTTAGTGAAGATCTAATGCTTTGGTTGGTGCACTGAAGTTTGCTTAGCTGATACAAATCTTATTTCCAGGAAAATTTGTACATTACACTCCCAGATGTCAACCAGATGATACAAGGATATTTTGTCTTGGAAGCTTCTTTTCTCCTTTTTTTTTTTTGTTTTGTTTTTTGTTTTGCTTAAGAAGAAAAGAAATGCTTGTGTGCTGTTTACGAAGATTTCAGCATGATGTCTACTATTTTAGCCACTAACACAAACAACCTTGACAATCAGAATGTAATTTTTTCATCCTTCTTCATCCAGACAAGTAAGCAGTCATCAATTACAATCCCACACATGAAATACAAATTTAGCACTGCGGAAATGAAAACTAAAGCAATTTGTACCTTTACTATTCCAAAGGGATTCATTCTTGCTCTGTTTACTATGAAATATTTCCTCTCTTGAAGTCAAAGTTATATCAATGTCACCGACCTTAAGCTGAATCATAGTAAAGAGATGATAACCTGGCATTTCTGGCATCATCTCCTCATTACTGAGCTTGCTAGTTTGCATATGTTTTAAAACAGTGCTCAAGCTTTTGTTTTCTCCACTGTTTTGATTGCAGTGGAGATTGATTCATTTAAGTTGATAACATCAAATTTAACAGTAAAAAAGACATTTTAGAAAACATTTTTTTAAACTGATATCCAGTAAACAAATTAACTTTACCAGGAAAATAATTTAAAATGTTTCTTTACCTACCAAATAATCTTTCTTAATAATAGCTGAGTCACGACACTAGCAGGAAAAACAAAAGAAAACAAAACATAAAACAACTAAAGGAGACAAATGTGTATAGGAGTATGTTTCTGTGCACTTTGTGATGAATGGCTTGAAAAACAGAAAGACAGCTCTGATCAGAAAATCCTATTTCACTTCCAGTTATCCTTCTCTTCTGATGGAAACAAATAGAATATTAATATATGTGTTTTTCTACTGCACCGGTCTGTCATTTTCTCCATTTGTATAGCTACTGGTGCCCAGTAACACAGCACTCCACACAAACGTATGCATGCCCACACGTGTACACACATGCACAATGATCACAGAGTGCTGCATATTGGCAGGGTAAGTAGAGAAGGGGGTGGCTGTGTCGGGTCAGCCCCTGCAGGAACCCATGCCACGTAAAATGTAATAAAAACATTAGATAAATAAATTTATCTAATTAGATAAATAAAAACTTTAGGTGCACCTCAATCTGAAAGACGGCCATGCAGACTCCATATTTTCACTGCCAGAGCATACATTTGAGTGCAGGAGCCCAGCTCCTACACAGGACAGGGTAGGTAGCTGGCACCAATTCTACTGACCGGTGGTGTTCCTTATGTCCATTCTTCTCTCCTGCCTTCCCAATTTTGTCTTCCACTCATGCTGCTTGTAACCTGGGTCTCCTTTGGGCTGCTCCTGCCCAGGCCACGCTCAGCGGGGCTCTTCCCATTTCAGTGTAGGGAGTAACGGAAATGACTACTTGGGAATGTGTCCTCACTGGAAGCTTCTGTCTCCACTGAGGTGAAAAAGGTGTTTTGTTACAACTGTTAAGCCTCTTGGTAAGGTCTGGAGAGGTTCCAATTGCTTACGCTGCTCTGTGGCCTAGGGAAGAAACCTAGAGAAAGAGTGCCTCACAGAGCATCATAAATTAGGTGGGACCCTCTGCGCCTTATGTAACGATATAAAAACCTCCATGTACCACTACACCAATCCACAATAATTATTTTCCCAGTGCAGGGCTCTGCTACAAAACCACAGTGACACTGGTTTTGTGTGGTGGGCTGGCATGGAGTTATCATCCTCCTTTTCCTTGTACAGGAAGCCAGAATTTGAATCCAGACCCTGGTGGGATTTCTGTACATGATTTCACATTGCTGTGTTTAGCTGGGGAAGTCAGAACCACCGCATTAGTGCACAGGATAGTTAGCTGAACCTGATGCCTGTATTTTTGAGCATATGGTTTATTGAATTGTAATACTTTTCAAGATAATTCTGACTGCCCTATTCTGAAGGATTTGTATTCTCAAGTAGAACATGCACAAGAATAAAGATTTTGATTGCAGCTTTAATATCAAAGTAATATGTTTCAATTGACTAAGCAGGCCACTAACAATTTAGATAAAGGGATGCAATATAACAATTAATGAGCTATACACAAATTCCTCATTGCTCATTAACCCTTCAGTGGCTGCATATCTGCATGTATCTTATTTTGCCTGCACTCTAAAAGATGGCAGAGTTCTCAAAACATGCTGCTAAGAGCTTGTTTTAAAAAATGGTAAGTGATATGTATACACGTTACAAAATGACATGTACAAAGCACTGGTAATGGTCCTAACTGAGGTAATGGAATTTACTGAAATTTCTAAAGGGTGAAATTTTAGTTAATATCCATTATAAAATCAGCTATCTCAAGCAGAACTGGGTTTGCAAGATCAGTCAGCCTGGGGCAAAACTCCACTTGAAAGAGCAGCAGGATAGGAAAGCTGTCAGGAATGGGTTACCCACTCCCTTATTCTCGACTTCAGCTCCAGCAAAAACATAAACATCCCAAGGCCTACTCTGCTTGTGCGAGCAGTGTTTTTCTAGAATATCACAGTAAACATGTTATTGTCACACGCGTTGCAGTATCTGGAGATGTCCAGATCTGGTGCTCATGTGCTTTCACAAAGAATCATTGCTTTTCTTATTTAGTCCTTAGCCCCTGTGGGTTGTGGTAAAAAGCTAGGAATTACGAGCCCCTCAAAAGACCTGAAAGTGTTTTTGTCACAAAAATCCAAATTCTTTATTTTATTCTTCTTTCCTGACTCTGTCAAGCCGTCTTCTTGAAGTCCACAGGGGTAGGAGTGTCACAATGGATTGCCACAGCCATTTCTTTCTTTGGATTTTCTTATGCTTCCCTATTATTTTGCCTCTATTTGCATATTTGCTTGATTATTTGACTGAGCTTTCTGGGCTGGAAATGGCAGATATATAGAGATGCATATTAGCTGGGGTAAATGTGAGTATTTCCACTGATGAAAGGGGAAACATAGCACAGTAGTCTATGAAGTGGGGAGAAAATAAAAATCTCATCTGAGGGCTGTCTGCCCATGTAGCATCAGGGTGCCTGAGTATCACTATGGACCTACGGAGAGTGAGGCTGCGCTCTGCAAGGCTGCTGAGCATGCTGGGGAGGCAGGAACCTGCTGTGTCTGCTCCACTTTGTGGCCATGCCCAAAAAGGTACGTAAGAGCTTGGGTTTGTCCTCAGTCTGATTAACACTGGCACCAAGCCGAACCCACCTGGTACACGGTCCAGTCAATAACTCTGAACTTTTCATCACTGAATTTGTCATGCAGGTGACCTGCACAGAAATGACATCGAATTATCCACCCTGTTTTACAGATGGGAAGGAGAGATATGGGGAACACTAGAATGGATTTCCCAAGGACACACTGTGAGTCTCTGACCAAGCCAGAACTCAAACAAGGGGCTCCTGGTCCAGCATCCCATCCTCCTGGCAACCGAAGGCACTGAAAGGCCATAAAAGTCTACCAGACAGCTGAGTGAATCATGCCCATAATTCACTCACTGATCTGTGTTTTCATTCATAAACTCATCAGAGATCAGAGCCCCTGAAATGAGTTATTGTCCTGTGTTCATTGAAAAGCTGTTTGTTAATCTACAACAGACCTTTACCTTTATGGCTATGCAGTGGGTGCAGTTAATATACTTTCATTTATATTTTCATTGTTAGCTCAGATACTACTGTTGTCAGCTCCAAGATGTATTCCCAGCTCTAAGACTATGGAATACCTGTATAGACCAGTATCACACCTGAATAGTACATGGATTACCTTTTCCACAGTGCTTGTCCAATTACATAGGTTTGGGATCAAGTCTACAGTCCCCAGTTCTAAAACACCCGCAGTGTATTGACTAGATCAATGTTATTCAAACTTCATATACAGACATGAAAATGCTTCCTTTGGCTCCTCAGCCATGCTGAAGTAAGTTGGGTGTGCAGCAGTCTGCAGGACAGGGGTAGTTTCCCCTGCAAGGTTTTGTAATCTTTCCCTAGATGAAGAAAAGAACCAGTGTACTTCACCCTGAAAAGCACTTCACTCAATGACCCATTGTAGTAAAGGTACAAAATCTATCCCTAAAAATTAGTACTGTCTCATTCTCACTTGGAGCACTCCTCTTGTCTGAAAGGAGCAGTTGATTCACATTTCAGTTTTCCCATAGGTGACACTGTAATAGTGACATTCCTCTCTAACCCTCCCATAAAACACTTGAGATCTTGAATTAAAAGCATTTCCAGTTGCTTTTGAAAGAAATTAATAGTAAGGCTGCATTGTCACAGGAGATAGCGACTATGCAGATGTCTGTGGCTTTCTGATATATGTGCTATTTTAGTGCTGTTTTAGTTATTTTATACAACATTTGTATGTACGGCATATATTTCCCTGTTTCTGAGGATCACCAGTAGCTTAGTTATAAATTTTGATTTCAAAAAATGTTTGTATACAACTAAAAATTTTCAAGGTGGACACATTCACAAGCAAAGAGTAGAGGAGAGACAAAAAATAACCCATCATTTTAGACTTGGGGATGTTTACTACTTTGTAAAAAGGATTTCAGAAAAAATCCAACTCTGCATTTTTTTCCCTTGGTGCATCAAAGTTAAAAATCAAATCAATACCATCTTAGTATTAGATGGTGGTGACAGCATGCGGACATCAGTGCTGTAATTAAAAAGCCATTCAGCTCAGTTGGTAAAATGTAATTTTAGCTGTAGTCACTGGCTGTTTCCAAGCAATCTATTTACCCCAAAATGTCCTCAGGCATGGACTGGAGAGTGTGAAATGATCGAGTTTTAGTTATCCTCATACATAACAAATTTCAATTATAATTCCTACTGTAAAAAATGTTATAATAATATTACGCTGAAGTCCCTGCGCTAACTGGCACCAGGGATATAACAAAAAGAAACTTTCTCTGCTTTGCAGCTCCCATTTGTCTCCTTTTACATGGGACTTCTTCCCTGAGCCAGCATGGGGACAGGTTCCAGCTGCTGACACTGGTAGCATCCTGTGCTGGCCGGAGTATGGCCAGGGACTGTCCTGGAAGGTGATGCTGTGAGATTTCCCTGCCCTGATAGGGACTGTCGGATGAACATCCCTTCCAGCCGCAAGACTGGCAGAGCTGTGGCTATAGATACTGCTCAAAGAAAAAGCTTAGGGCCATTCATTAAAGTAGCAGCTAAATTAATGGTAAGCAAAGTTAAGCAAAACTCACATAGCATTTGACTTCCTAAGCTAAAACTATCAGCCAATTAAACTGAATATAGCAGGGCTGAGTTAAATATTAAAATTATTTACTGATGAGAAAACTAAGGCAGAAAACTCAAAGGCCAGTACTAAAGAAGGTACCTCAGCACTGATCTACAATTAATATCTCTTTTGGGTTAACTTATTTCTTTCTGAAATGCCCCATACCCAGCAGGCAGAGGCATGGAGATTCAGTAGCTCATCAAAGCTCAGCTTGGACTGGTTGGCACAGGAAATATAAGACCAGTAGTGAAAGACATAATTTCTGGTAAATAAGGAATACAAATTTCTTTCTTTCAAGAAGGGCAGAGACGAAAGTTGGAATGGTGAGATAACATACTTGCTTAATTCTGTGCTAGATTTTACAGAGGAAAGAAGAGATGTCCAGGTAAAAAGACAAATCATGCTGCAATTACATGGTCTTGGCATTTCCCACTCTGCACTGTTGTCGTGGCAGCTATTGCCCTCTTTTCCCTCTCCAGTGAATCTGGCACTATCAAAAGTAGGGATGGGAAGCCAGAAGTAAAGCGTGCGTTACAAGGCAGATGGTTTAAGCACAGCCACTCCTACAGCAGCATCAGATAAAGACCAGAACCACTTTCCTGACTCTTGGTTTCATCAGTGCCCTCAGCCTCGAGGTGATGCATGGTGCAATGAGCTAAATGGGCCAAGTCTTACAGAACAGAGGTTTCAAGGGAGATTTTAAGGTACTTCCCCCTGGTCTGCTGCAGGATGCAGGTTTTTTACTCTCCAATCTTACGCTGACCTGTGCTTGCTAATAAGTGAGAACAGACGTTAGAGTGTGCCCTTATTTGGCACGCCGCTGAGTCCTCTTCCCACAGCAGAGAGGAGGCACTGGCAAGCAGCAACAAGGTGAATCCTCTTAGTTTCTCATTGCCTCTCTCTGCAGAGCCCTTCCCTCTTTTGGGGGAATCCTTTGAAGGAAGTTCAACTTGTAAAAATGCACAAAGAATGACTGGCCTGCTTCTGCTGCTTCTCTTTAGCTAGCTGAGTCCCTAATCTTAATTACACTTTTTTTTTTTTTTTTTTTTTACCCCTCAAAAGTTGCCAAAGCTACTCTTTCCCCTTTCACCCCACCAAGTACATTTCTTTCTTCTGACAGCTCAAGAACGTGTGAGTTTTTGACACCACTGTTACATCTTGCTACAGCCAAGCTCACTGCAGCTGAGGACAAGCATTCCCATGTGTAAGAAAAATTGCAACTTCATCATTGATTCTAAGTCATAGGACTGTCCACACAGCCAAGATAAAATTTAGGGGAAAACCTGCTTGGATTTTAGTACAGCTGCTGACACCGTGCAGTGATGATGGACTGGGGTGCTCCCAGTGCCTGGTTTGCATCACAGGAAAAATGAACCAAGAGAGAAGAGGACGTGTTCAGACAACTCACGCACATCTCAAGACAAGGGTAAAATGGCAGAGGGATAAAATCTTCTGAAGAACAATAAATGGGAGAGAAAGGCACAGGGAAGGGGTAGAGAGGGCTCCTGCGGATGGCTGAGAGACAGACAGGCTGTCCTGGTGGCTTTCAGGGAGGGGACCAAGCCTCAGCCTCAGGATGTAGTGCGGTGTTCAGCCTGTCCCACTGCCACATTTTGGGCCGCACAACTCACTCACTATTTCTGCAAACAGGTGACAGGAAGGAGAGTCCTGGGATGCTCCCATTCAGATAGAGATAAACCCTTTTACTGTCCTCTGAGCAGGGAACAGCCATTAGCTTCCCCACTTGCATTTGCTTCATGTGGTCTTGAAGGCACTAACTTATCTGTGCATCATTTATTTTTAGGTTTTAAAAAGACTTTAGTTCACTGCACTGACATACAGCCCTCAGTCTTTCTCCCTGCTGTCAATATTTAAAACGACATTAATTGACATTGGATTGATATTCACGGTGTGGCTCTTGAACAATTCATTGAAACATCTGGTCTCACTGCCATAAAATCCGAATATGGACTAAAACAGATCTCCAAAAACAGTCTTGAAGGAGCCCTGCACAGAAAGAGCACCTCACCACAAAATGACCAGTACCTTACACATTAAACACGTGTCTATTTATTCAAAATCAAGAGCAAAATGTGTTCCTCATCCTTTGCTAGAAGCCTCCTCTGTTGCTGTGTACAACATTTGGCTGAACAAGCTGTCAAGTGGGAAAAGGAGTAGGAGGTGACCAGCTCCCCCTTCATCCTTTCAACTAGTGTGCAAACCAGCAAACAGCAACTATCAGGGGGAGCACATATTTTTTAGTAGCCTGCAGGCTAAACATCCCTCCTCCATTTACCTGTCTATCTTCCTACTGCACATTGCACTGTCACTCCGAAAGTGCTCCAAACATGCACACAGGGCCCCCTTTGCCCTCCCAGGAAAGCCTCTGGAACAGAACACAACCCGGCTCTTCCAGAATGGTTAGACAGTGACCAGTACTACCTTTACCCATAAATATGGGCAAAAATGTCCTTTTATCACTGCAGTAGACAACACAGTATTTGTAAATCTTGAGAAATACCTAAACTGCTGATTGTTGATATTCAGAAGAGTATAATGGTGTTTTACATTGATTTTACGCTGCTCTCCGGACAGCCCCTTCTAGCTGCTGTTCAGCACAGGTTAGGTGGCTCTTTAGGCTGACTTGATGTTAGTTGTTTTCCTAACGTCTTAAGTGATTTCTAGCCTAGTGAAGCATCTGAGTATCCGCGAGTCTTCTATGATGAGCCTCGCAGCGTGATGAAGATATACTCTTACCTGTTCATGGAGTCCAAAATCTGATGTCCGGGGCACAGAATACACATATTAATAACTACAGTACACTTTGGCTACATCTGTAAGGGTGAAGACGCCCAAGACTCTTTTCTGGCCCAGAGGCCAACTGGCATGGAACAGCTTGAGTCCATGTACACACAGGCTGCTAATGGGAATGGTCTCTGGACCAAGCTGACTTCTGTCGCGTGTCCAGGAATTGCTTGGGAGAGTGCTGGTTGTCCTGGGTCACAGCTGTGCCAAGGACCCTTCTAGCAATTTAATGTTTCAGGCAATCAAGTTTCAGTGCCAGTGTGTTTTCATCTGAGTTGTTTAATTTCCTTGGGTAGCATTAGTCGTTGGGAATCCAAGAGTCTAAGCCCATTGATAGCCTTCTATATATCACCTACCCTTATTAGCAAGAGTAATAGCACTTTCTTGATGGCAGCACACATCTCCACTACAACAGCTTTGAAGTGGCCTGCTCTGAGGCAGCCATCAGGGGTGGCAAGCCTCCAGGCAGCCTGGCTGAGCCCCTGGCAGTGCTGTGGGGCACCAGGATGATGTTATGCACTGCTCTAGCAAAGTGGGCACAGACCTCCACAAGCCCTGCACCCGCTGCCAGTCACTCTAGGTCTGGAGCACTACTGTCCCACTGTCCCTGCCAGCTGGACAGGCCTGAAAGCACCAAATGAATCTGTTCATAGAAAGAAATAGGAGAGCAGTCTGCACAGCTCCAGCCTCTTCCTCCTCATCCTAATCCTTTAGTTCAGCAGGCAGAGCACAGACTTCCATATGTTTGCAGGGACCTGTTTATGGCTGGCACCCCAAAGATCTTTCCTCTAGGGTGGCTGATACTGCCCTGGAGTGGAGCTGGCAGCCAAGAACAGGGGAAAACTGGTAAGAACTGGAACAGCTATGGAAGATGATTTTTTTGACTCGGGACTTCCTTTGGCTTCAGATGAAAATCTCACTGAAAGCTGCATGAAACACCCATGAAATGGGAACTGTTGCTGTGGAGCTAGCAAGAACGTGGCTTTACACTGTGTTTGCAACTCTGCTCTTTAATAGCTGCCCATGTGCCTTCTTTTACCAGATAGTAAAGGCATTTAAAATAGTGCAAATTCTCTCTGAAAGCACGAATACGAAAAATTCCATAACATGATGTAAAATTGTGGGCCGGGGTTGTTTTGCAATGACTTGTGGCCAGGCCCTCAGACCAAGCACCATTTGCAGGCACACAGCCCCAAGTTCTGGGGTGGTGGTGAGGAGCAGGGACCCCCCACGGTAGGGTGGTGGCTGTGGCATCTCCCACTGTGGCTCCAACCTGAAGCAGGTTATCAGGGGTAGCTGAAGCTTAATTGTGTATTTTGGACGGATAGCATTCTCCCAGAGGTAAGATGGGAATCCTTTCAGCTGGCTTTGTGGGCAAGAGGGTCAGGCAGGCTCTCACCCACAGGAATGCATGAGCAGAGGGACTTTGAGTCATGGGGAGAGCTCAGGAGATCAATGAATCACGTTATTTTTTTCTTTATGATTATGACCACATTAGAAGGCAGCCGATTAGAGAAGGTGTCCCCACTGTTGACCAAAGCATGTTTCCATCTCCCAGCTTCAGTGGCTCAGAGGTGGCACTTGGCTCGGAGGCAGCAGCCGGACCCGTGCGCGATGCAGGGTGGTTGCATAATGCCGTGCGATCTCCTCTGTTCTCCTCCCTCACCCCGCTGGGAACCTCGCATGATAAAAACAGTAAAAGGCTCTTGATTTATTTTGCTGACTAGAACATTTCATTATATTGATTCAGCTAGTGAAAGCCCCACAAGGAAATGGAAAATAGCCCATTATTTTTAATTTCCAATTGGAAAAGTTACAACACATTTCTATTTATGATGTGAGTGTTTTTTTATCTAAATCATCAAATTCAGCACTTATTTTTAGAACATTCTATTTCCATCGTTAAGGAAAGACTAAGGCTTGAACTTGTGGTTCTCTATATCACAAGCTGCTGAGGTTCAAAGCGATTATTCATATATATTTTGCATGGAGTTGGTGAGGAGGTGAAACTGCCAAATATCCTAAACTTCTCTATTTTGGGAAAAATGGTGGGCTAGGATGATCTTATAAAATGTATTCACGGCTTAAATTGAACAATTTAACACTCTGAAGCTTAAGTAAAAAATTAATAGAAGGCAAATCTTTGAAGTAGTGGCATGTGTGTAAGCCTCTTGTCCCCTGCAGCCAAAAAAAAAAAGTCATCAAGGCTTCAGACAAGCAGCATTAAGCATTTGAATTCTCCATAAAAATATTCGTGATATAGAGCAATTACTTGTTTTTGATATTAGAGAAAAGTTGCAAAAATGTGTTTATTTTGCCTCTTTCTATGTAAGATCATTTGGAACATGTGCTTTGCACGACTTCTGTCTCCTGGTATTCGTCCTTTGTGGTGCAACTACATACACACGCACACATATATATTTGTACACACACAGACACAAAGAACAAATAGACTAGATGGCCAGAAATTCCTGGCACGTACTCTGTTATTTCTGTGTTGCTCTTGCTTGAAGCACATGTTTAACATTTTACTTGACTTGAAAACTCGGCAAGGTAGATGGATTAAAGAAAAAAAGCCAAAGGTTGAAAGGATGAATAGCTTAGAGAATAAAGCATCGGGCACTTACAGTACTGCTGGCATTGAATGCAAGGAATCAGTTCTACAGACCTCAAAAGGGTGAGGAATGAAACTCAAACACACCCCGTTTGGTCAGCCCCAAAAACCTAACTGAACAAAGACATCCCAAACCTGCGGCTTGGGTTAAAGAGCTAAGACACTAATCCAGTACAAAAGGCTTTATTCAGACTGTTTACCCTTTTGTATGTATGTATATACAATCAAAACTAATTTTTTTTCAGACCCTGATGTGAACCAGTGCTCTATACAAATCTGGGGGGAAAAAGTCCAGCAAGTTATTTCACTGACAAAAGTAGCCTTTATGCTGCTTCAAAAGTGGCCTTTACTCTTTGCAAAGTTCCTTTAGAATAAGGTCTGTGAGGAATTTTGTGGAAAACAGACCTACTTTACAGTATTTTCTTCACATTGACTCTTTAAACATACTAAATCTGTGCTTTGTTAACTAAGCATTCAAATGTAGAGAAATCCAAAGAGCAGGTCAACTTTCTGTCCTTAACGACAGCTTTGCCTCTGTACCAGCCAATGGCCTGGTCACAGAACCTAACCTTCTGCCCTGGAAGATTTATCATCAGCTTTGCAAACGTCCTTCTCACTTTGAACTGAGTGGAGCTGCTCGAGATGCTTTAAAATTTAGCTACTGCATGTGTCCCCTCTGCTCAACAGAAGCCCAACCATCATTAGTGCTAAAAGCTAGTTGTAGCTCTTTTGCACATGCCGGTGAGTTCAAAATTTAGTGTAGAGTGTGTCTTACTTGCTGCCTAGATTAAACTGCAAGCTCTTCAGGGAACGCACATCTTTTACTCTCTGTAGCTGTCAGCATAACAGGACTCAGCTAGAGGCTTTGGGTGCTACCATGGTAGGGATAAATAAGAGCCTAGGCAGTTAATGCTATAAAACATTGCTGTCAAAGAAGCTGGAAGCATCAGGTGCAGTCTGCAGAAACTTCCCGTAACAGACATGACATGTAAATTAACCCATCTGAAAATAACTGATTAAACCAGCAATTAGATCAGAAATAAGGTAAAAAATACCTTTCTTTCCATAAACATTTTGTATCCTTTTCAGAGGAGCAGTGCAATGTCATTGTATCACTCATCCCTTCCCAAGCCTTGTTTTGATTTATTCCTTCTTAAATAAAAAAGACAACCCACAGTGCTACGTGATTTTTACTGCAAAGTGTTTTTGCTGTAAGAGAAATCATTGCCTATACTGACATAGCTTACATATATCTCCTTAACCAGTAAAAGGACATGCTTCCAAGAGTTTTTAGAAGCTAGGAATGGATCAAATAAAAGTACACATTGGTCCAAACCTTCTGTTTCTTGTCTGCGGATATTAAGTATATTGCTGTGAATATAGAGCTGAAAGACTATTCAGATGCAAGAAGGCAATACTCAATTTCTCCTCCCAAAGACAGTTTCTTTGTCAGAATTAGAGGAATTCTAAGGGGCTTTTCACTCACACAAAAAGCCGCCTGCCAGCAATGATCATGGTTAAACAAAAAGCACGTCCAATAGAGCAAGCCACTCATGTGACTCTCATTTGCAACCCAGGTACTGGGAGCAAACGCTGCCTGCATACTTTGATCTAAATACACCCCAATTAAGGTTTGACTGATTATCTGTACTCACAGACTGGAGGTGGGCAAATTTAACAAATGGCAATGAGGAAACTTAGGTTTATGGAGTAATTTAACAAAGGCAACATAATGGCAATAACATGGGAGCAGCAGACCACCTGCTCTTCTGCTGGGTTCACTTTCTCATGGACCTGTCAGACTGGAGAGCTCCTCGCAGGAATAAAAAAAGAAATAAGTAATTCTCCTGCAGATCAGTTGTTAAACTACCAGTCCTGAAATACACCACAATGGAAACTGATATGAAGTAGCATTTCTAAACCTGTTTGAGAAAGTCAAAGGTCTCATTGATTGCAGAAGAGGTTTTAACCGAAAGATGTGTGAAAAAAATTAACACCCCTCACTTTGTGAATTACATGTGGATTTTGCCATGACATTATCCAAAAAGCTGTAGGTGCAGGTGAAAACCTTCTTTAAAACAACCTATAGAACATCATGGAAAATGTTAGTCTTTCATCAGGTTCTTTTATACTGCAATTTAACATTTATCAGAGATTCAGTTTTCTTATGTGGATGTTATGATTCCATTTTGTTGTTGTTGTTGTTACTTTGATTTGTTTTGTATTGGGTGTTTTCATTTTATTAACATATTTGTTTAATCACTACTGAGCAACTCAGGATGATATTTTGAAATAATATCTACAATAATACAGCTTTAAAAATTGCTGATTGTGCCATGAGATTGGTACCAATGGATCTAGAAGGTAAACTTGCAATATAAAGTATGTTTCTTGTTTTGGTGGATGAGAGGAAAGAGGTTAAAAACAAAATGGAGCAGTAGTAGGATGCATAATTAGACAGAAGACTCTGAAAACAGTATTTGTATGAGGTTATTTCACATCTGTGAACAAAATATGTGGAGAAATGGAGTCAAAAAACAGAGTCACTAAAAGGTGCTCCAAAGACTGTTGAGATAGAATATTTTCCCTGAACATTTGGCCTGGATCCTTAGGGACTAATTTTACTTTCAGGTGACCTATGGACGTGAGTCAACACCTTGGGTAAGCATTTGAAAACAGATGCCCATGCTCCATTTGTTCCTTTCCTCTTGCCACTGATAAAAATGACAATTAATATGCACATCTGAACATGCATATTCACTGTGGGACTGCAGACACTGGAGACCTTTGCCTCATCGTCATAATGTGTTTTTTCCCATGAGTACATTTACTGCTAATTCCTTCAGCTCTCACAACTGAGCATTGTTACAAATAGAGAAAAAAAGATCAGACAGAGTTGGTAAGAAATCTTAAAGTTTTGATTAAAAAGATGTTGACACAGATGTTGTGAGAGTTCATGTCTGACAGCCTCTTCTGCAGCTTGGGTTTCCTGGGCAGAGTAGCTGTGGGATTCGACTCACCTCACTACAGAAGTCTAGAACAGAGATTTCCTAACCACTCCCGTCTTTCTCAATAGAGAGAGAGAAAAAAAAAAAAAAAAAAAAAACAACTTTTCATAGAACCATTCATCTTATGTCTTTTAGACAGCTACGATGTTAGAATTGCCTCTAGAGGGGCCTGTTTTCCTCCATTATAGTGAAACTCTAAATTGAGCTTAAGTTGGCTAACTCCTATGCATCTGTACTAGGGCAGATCTTCTCTTACAGGTGTTGATGGAGTTTCTCTCAAGTATCAGGAGATGCCAGGCTCTGGCTGATGTGTGCTGGGGTGCTGAATGCATGTGCGACACCTGGACCATAAGGAGAAAGGAGATGGCTCCCAAAACTTATAAACAAAAAAAGATAAAAAATGACGTCTGTGTGGAATGGAGCTGGCTACAAGAAGTTCAGGTCTGGATCCAGACCTGTGCTTTGGGATAGGATAGTCCGTGGAAAATAATGGGGGGCAAAACTTGGATTGAAGCTGGTACTCATTTTTGGTCTTGCACCACGATGCCTGCACTCACAAAATACCTCAGATCCAAGCTCAGCACCAAGTGCCATATGCAAAGAAATGGCCATGCAGCGTGGAATCAGCTCTGGGTCGAGTGTCAGCTTAAATATGCAATTTCCTCTGTTTATCATCTCATGTCACAACTGGAACGTTACTTTAAGGCAACGGATATTTGGTGTGTGTGTGTGTGTTAATCTTTACTGTGAAAATGTTTGTGATACTCGTTTTACTATCAAGATGTAATGCTGCTGATTAAATTAGAAATGACACACTACATCAATTCTTATTAGAGATGCTCAGGTCTCTGTGTATGTACGCTCATGTGGCTGATACCCCTCTTGCCCATTTCTCATAACACTCGGCCCAGTAATTATTAGCAAAGATTTCAGACCAGACTTGAGGTAGTCACGCATTTCACTGTCAATCAAGGGTTTTATTTTTTTTGGCAATGTTTATATGATATCAGGGGTCAGAGGTTTTTAACCCTACTTCCCCTGGTGAACTATTACAATCCTCCACTGGATTTTGCTGGGGAAGGAACATATCCTATTATGCTGCCATCAATTCTTCATCTTGTACCATCATTTCACGATTCATAGATCTGATATCATTAAGGCTGAAATTCCGCAATATGTTGAACACTTTGTTTATTTCAATAAGACCTGAAAGATCTTGGGACAGGCCTTCAAGTATGATGAGACCTGTCATGCATGACTTCACCAGTTTTGTTATACAAACAATTTTTTATAATTTAACAATAGTTTAAGACTACTATATAGAACTTTTTCATAACTAATCTGTAAAAGGAGGTTATTATTTGCAAATAGTTGTCTTTTCCTCCTTTCTTTTTACCCAAAACACAAATAAATCTGGTTGAAAATTGAAAATTTTTATTTTTCAATTCAATAATTAAAATTTTGTATTATGACAGAAGAGAATCTTTTGTGGAAAAAGAAAAAAAAGGAAAGAAGTAATGAAACAAGCAGTATCTTCACTGAAAAAAAATCCACTTTGGTGGAAAATGCTTGGCAGGCCTATTTCTTTTCAACCCTCTGAGCCCTGCATATGCACTCTATGCAAACTTTGCAGGTCCTGGGTAACCCATATCAATGGATGAAGAAAGAAATATAACATGATAGTTCCTGAAGGCAACACTTCAGCTATTCTTGTTTTATAGTGGCACTTGCTCCTTTAATAATAATAATGTTAATGAACTCTCTTTTTTTTTTTTTTTTTTTTTTTAACCGAATCACAACATGATGAGAACACAAAGTACCCCTCAGTATAATTCTGCAGCACAGACTTGGCAAAATTTTGGAAGCAGTGCCATGACAGCAGACCAGAAAAAAATGGAACAGAAAAAAAATTTTGACAAAAGTAGTGTGACTCCTAAAAGGGATGCAATAAACAGAGGCCACCAAAGGATTTTAACCAATAAAAAGGTGTTCCTTTTGGATAAAATCCACTTACGTACATATAAGGCAGAGTGGATTTTTAGCACAACACCGCGGAAGCACAAGGACACAACCGTGGAGTCGTCTTTTAATAAGCGAAGTGTCAGGGGGGCGGGCAACCCATGGGGGTGACACGGAGCCTCTTGCTTCCAGGTCACTGCTTTGAATCAGGCCATGGCTGATGCCAGCGGAGAGCTGTAACTCTTTGATGACTGCTAGGTGGCCTTAAAAACTGCCCCCTCAGTTGGGTTTGGTGTAGGCTTGTGTTTGCTGTGCCAGCAAATGCTTTCCTAGTGGCAGGTTCAGCACCTGATGTCACATAAACATTGCCAAAAAAAAAAAAATCAAAACCTTTGATTGACAGCAAAATGCCCAACTACTTCAAGTCTGGTCTGAAATATTTGCTCATCATTGCTGGGTTGAATGTTATGATTATGGGGTGGTGTATGTAGGGCACAATACTCCTGTGCCCATAACTCAGGGCTGGGACATTGCCTGCTGTGCTGGCACAAACACGCCAGACAAGAAACTCCTGGCAGTACATCAGGTTTGAGGACAGAGTGCATAATTCTGCATGGCTCTTCCACAATATCATTCTTGCAAAGTTTTCAGTAAGAGCACTGATCCTAAAAACGTTCTGTTTTATGAGCAGGTCACTCTTATGTCATTTTGCACCTATTCTATCCCCCCATACTGTGTACCACCTGGGAGTGCAAAATCAAGCTCACAAAACAAGATAACATTTTTCTAGCTGTTTATTTATTTGCCACACTTACTTTCTAATAGACTGTGTGCAACATCATATTTAAAACATGACCTTAGAAACTTAAAAACACATCCGTTTCTCCTGAAGAATATACAGCTGCCAGAGAAAAGCGGACATTCAGTAAACTGCATGTCACTATCAGCTATTGATAGCCAGTGATTTGTTCTGAATCCAAAGGCTAAACCAAACCTCTTGCTGCTGTATGTCAGATGCAATTGGTCCAAAGTCAAAGTTTTACAGCTCAGACAGGGCGCACTTTATCCTTCAGGCTGCTACTTAAGATAGCCATGACCCTGAGGAGAACCAGTCAACAAAACAGACAGACAAGAGGATGTGATTTGTATGCATCCCTGAGCCTGCTCAAATCACCTCTGACCTGCAGGTCAGGCTGCAAATGACAGCAGAGTGCATGCACCTGATCAGACAGCACATTCTCATTAGAAAGCCTGGGAAAAGGGGGCAGCTACACTGTGTTTACTCATAGACCAAACGCAATCTACCCAGGAAATGAGAAGAAAAAAGATCAATTTAGCTCAACGGAAGAATGTGAGCGACATGTAAGTATGTTATGAAATTCCAAATCAAACTGCTTATTCCTATAAACCCAGGCAGGAGCTTTCTGCCCGGGTGAGGTACCAAGAAGACAGGTTAGCACCCAAACAGGGGTATTTGTTTGTGTAGAATGCCATGCCAGGAGTCTTTGCAGGGGTGCATAACCTCTACTGTAATAGACTGAGATCCACAATCAGATGCATCTATAGGCTTGATTTGCTGCTGTCTCTAGTTAACTGTCAGTGCAGTTTGCTGATTTGGTAGACGTTGATAATTTACATCAGCAATATGTAAATTCATGTAGTACAGAAGGCTGGATTTATCGAGAAGAAGGGCAGTGTTCACGCAAAAATCCAGGATTCTCTAAATTTTGTTGTTTGGACATGGGAACAAGTTATCAAAAAGATCAGCAAGTTATCAGAAAGATCCAAAAAGATGATTTTGACTACAGGCTTCTGCAAAGTTCAGAGGCAGACAGTGTTGAGCCAGTGATGTTGTGAAGTGATTGTCCCCTTGTATGCAGCACTGGTGAGACCGCACCTCAAATATTGTGTTCAGTTTTGGGCCCCTTACTACAAGGATATTGAGTGCATGCAATGAAGAACAATGAAGCTGGTGAAGGGACCAGAAAACAAGAGTTATGAGGAACAGCTGATGGAACTGGGGCTGTTTAGTCTGGAGAAGAGGAGGCTGAAGGGAGACCTCATTGCTCATTGCAGAGACATGTAGACGTGTCACTAAGGGACATGGTTTAGTGATGGGACTCAGTAGGCCAGGTTGGACCTGGTGATCCTGAAGGTGTTTTCCGAACAGATGATTCTATGTTACTTTGATTTAGTTCAGGACAATTTCCAGTATATTTGGAGTAAATCTGGGATTTGAAGGGTGCACGTGTTTGGGTAGGGGTCTTGTGGTGGCTGTGTTACTTTTTGTGGAGTCTAAGGACCACTCTTCCTAGGTTCTCAATGTTTGCATTGTATTTTTTATATATGTCATGTGGAGGTAGAAGGAAGGTTGCAGGGCTGCCACTATGCATCTATGCTAAACTGGCATGCCAGCAGGAGCTGGAGACCTCTGGCTCAGGAGCACTCGTGTAGATGCTAAGGAAATGTGCTTTGTGCCTTCATGAGTCCAGGGCTGCAGGGGCTGCTCTGCTCTTAGCGTCAGGTCAGGCCTGGACCTAGGCAGGAGTCATACTGCCATCATTCGTATGGAGATTAGATTCACACAAAACCCGTCCACTTCAGCTGTTTGTGTTTTTGCTGTGCTGCTTCTCTGCTTATTCCCACTCATCTGCCCAAGCAGGAGATGTGTCACTGATTGTACCGAGCAGCAGTTCCTGAGCTGTCCAACTGCAAACCGGCCACAGCACAGAGGCTACTTGCCCCTATGCAGCCATGAGGAACAGCAAAGTTAGGTGAGCTTTCCGAGCTAGTCTATCCTCCAGCACACACCAGCAGCACCCTATGGTATGCTTCTGGACTGCCCAACACATGGGTTTTTGTTGTAAATATGAGATGGGAAATGGGACTGAAACAGAATTTAATCCTGGCTCTTTTCTGGGACTGAATGGGGTGTCAGCATGTGAAGGTTAGTTATTTCTCAATTTCTACAACAGATTCATGCATTCATGAAAGATTTTAACCATGATTTTCAGACTGATATTTTCTTCCAGCAATTCTGTCCCAGTGATATCCATGCCAGCAGAAAGGAAAGGAATCCTACACACTGGGGTTTATTTTAAGATATGCCTTTCTTGTGAATTAAGTAAGTGCATTTTTAAAACTCTCAGAGTAGGGTATGTGGTGATGGACACATTCTAGGGGGGAAAGTCATTTTTACTCTTTACATATCTGTTGAATACTGCGTGTTATTAAACAATCCAGCCTGCGAAAGTGTCATCAGGCTATATTTATCAATCTCTTCCCTTCCGAACACAGAAGGGGCCCTTACTTCAATAAGGAAAATACCAGGCAGAGGTGAAGTCTGCACATAGCACCCTTGCACATTTGCTTTATGCCGACAATAATGTCATTTTGATGCCTGCTGGATAACCACTGAGGCCCATAAATATATTGCTGGTTGTGATGAGTTTTCAGGTCTTGAGCTGGGGAATATGGAGCAGGCCTCTGACAAAGCCTTGTTGTGCAGAACAAGAAAAGAAAGAAGTATCCCTGTGTCACAAATGGGGTCATAACAGTCTGGATTCCTAGGAAAACCATTCCCAGCATGCTGGCCACATTTCTAGGGAGAAGAATAAAAATAGACTTTGTTGCTGGAATAAAATAAGAACGTAAGAACAAGAGAACAGCTGTACTGAGTCAGACCAAAGGTCTTTCTGCTCCTGTCTCTGACAGGGTCTAGTAACAACTGTGCAGGGAACGATTATACGGAGGACAGCACAGATTGACCCTTCCCATGGCAGAGTCTCTCAGCTTTCAGCTATCTATAATTTAGGAATTTCCTGGCACAGGCGTGGTGTCTACTGGACTTTCTTGGCCTTGTGTAACTGCTGTTTGAGCCTGCTTGTATTCCACATCCCCTTCCAGCGAGTAGTTATGGTGCAAGGATCCCAAGTAATGCCATATGTGAAGTACTTTTGTTTGTCTTACAGTTGTGCCTAGTAATTTCATATGGTGGTTCTCAGTTACCAGGCCAAGAGAAATTGTGAGACTCTGATTGGAATGGGAAGAAAACTCATGAAGCCAGAAAATTTCCCTGTCATTTATCTTTGTTGTGGTTTCTACTACATTAGCAAGCCAGGCAGTTGTTGGTAAGCTGCACCATGCTAATAGAAGCATATGGGAATGACAGCAGAGTCTGGAAGGAAATGCATTTTGGTACAGTACACACACCTGTAGGTACAGAAGTGAGATTTTGAAAGCTTACTATGATATGTCTGCAGGCTCTCTCAAACTGCACATCCACTTTCACAGGCAATGAAAAGCCAGACATTTTATGGGGATATCTTTCCAAAAAGAAACTTAATGTGGCCAAATACTGTGATTTCATCTGTAGTTATAAATTCATTGTAGTTTTTTTTTTTTTTTCCCCCCTACAAAATCTAATTACATCCTGTCTGTAGCCCTGCACAACTGTAGTGTGCATAATAGATAGGACATAGATTATGGAGAGCTAAGCAAAGCACTGCTATAGCTGTTTTCTTCAAGTTTCAGCAATGACTACTCCTGAAACATGGTTTATGTTTTTGTGAACTACCGAGCTTTCCAGGTTTGCAGGATGAACTAATCAATTCATATGTAAATAAAATATATCGTACCCTATAAGAAAAGAGCAGTTGATAAAGAGGATCTAGTGCTGTGGGTCTTTATGATCAAGAGAGGGAAGAATTTCTTTGTGTCACTACAAAATGTTACTCTGTCCATGAAAGGAAGGAGACAGAAGGCTAGCTCTATGCAAAAGCCTGACTGCATGTGACTGACCCAGCAGGAGAAATGCTGGCTCCCTTTCTCGGGCTCCTTCTGTTGCAAGACACAGATCCTAAGTACGTGCCGGATGCCTCTGCCTGATTTCTGGGGGCATTCTGGCTGAGTGAAACATTTTAAAACAAAAAGGAGAATTAGCAGATCAAAAATATAAGCCACAAGCTGTTTCTCTTGAACTGCGTTGCTCTGCTGAAAACAGAGCAAAGCAAATATATGTGTGTTTTACTCCTCTTTTACATTATTCCCTGATAATGACTCTCGTTCATGTTACAAGAAAAGATTTCATCCTTTCCCTTTTTCTTTTAGAACAGAACAGTAGTCTTTATTTAAAATTATCTTGTCCCTTATGAAACGTGCTTTTTCAGGGTGAGTGAGCCTTGAGCGGCTTGATAAAAACCACAGTCCTTCCAAGTTGGACTGCATCTCATCAAAGTGTTTTTCCCCTTAGGATTTTATGGAATGTTACCTCACTTTATGACAGTTCACATCACAGCATAAATGCTGAACATTTCTGTAAGTGAGGCAATGCACTGTGAAATGTCAGGCAAACGATAAAATCAATAATCTGCAAGTTACCAAAGAGAAATGAAACTCATGGATGTCAGTAGTTTTTGGGTCAAAGGCAGATGCTCCAGGATTATGATGGCCAAACACTGCTGGATTGTTTTAATTTAAGTATCATACCCAGACAGCACTGAAAAATGGCCCTTCTCATAACAACCGTGAGCACCATTACACATGCTTTTCCACTTCTTATTCTTTTAGCTGAGATGTCGAGATTGGAAAACTGCTTGTTTTCTTTTGTATCGTCTTTCTGTGCCTTGGATGTATGTTCTGTAAGAAAGTTAAGTTGTATTCCTAACAAGTGCAGAGAGAAACCTTTGAACAATACCTACCTGAGATCAAATGGTGTATTTCTTTGGCACTCAGATCTACTATTGCCTTACAAATTATAATGAGGTTTGGGACTCTGCTTGGAAAAAAAAAAAAAAAAGATTTTAGCTAGAAAGAAAAACAGAAAAACATTCATAGGCACGTTCTCTATCAGTCTAAAAATGGAAAATGTTGTAGTAAGCATCTTTTACGTATTTTTGTTGCAGAAATTAAATATTTGAAACCAAGTTTCATTTCTAAGGTATCAGAACAGAAAGATTTTTTCCATTTTTTTCAGTTCTGACTTTCAGTTTTTAATTGAAAAAACATAACTTGTTTTATGAGAACCTCTTCTCCCTTCTTCCCCCCCAGTTTCCCCTGAACATCTTAATTCTATTAGTTCCTCTATTTAATTCCTCAGATGACCATTTCCAGGAAAAAAAAATGCTATTGGAGCCTTCCACATTCACTTTAAAATGTAAAATACATGAGGGGGAATATACTTAGTACTGGGATTAAAACGGTCACAGAACAAGTGAAATGAAGTTCATGGTTAGCATTCGTCCTGGGCTATTTATATACGGGCTCGTGAAAAATACTGTCGGAGAACTTGTAGGTTGTGCGGAGCAGTTCTCCAAATGTTTCTGGACGCACCGACAAAGCAAACAAATGCACCACTGGAAACAAAGTGCTTCAGCTGCAAAGGAGGCTTGCAGAGGGTTTCATAAACTCACAACAAAAAAATTTCCCTGGCAAAGACAGGCAAATGAAAACCTCCCAGCGCAGTGATGTACGGCTTGGGCTAAAAGGTCAATGACTGCGGCTAAAAGTTATCAAGATAATTATTGCTCATGCCTTGATTGGGGAAAATAAGCACCCCCACGGCAGGTTTCCAGCTCTGTGCCTTGGAAAGAGTCCCGGGCCCAGCGCTGATTTCCTGCCGTCGAGGCTCCTTGCCTCACAGCCACCACACCTGCAGCACGGGGCCCGTGCTGGGGCCTCCCTGCTGGCTGCCAGCCGCCTCCCCAGGCGGCCCCGCTGCCCCAGCCCCTCACACGCAGCCACCTCACGTTTTTCATCCCATCCTGTCCCACCGCCACCACGCCGCCTTCCCCTGTCCATCCAAGCCACCTGCTTGCGGGGAAGGGGCAGCAGGGGAGGCGAGGGACCTCGCCAGCCCGCCGCCACCGGGCCGTCCCCGCACGCTCCTCGCCCTGTGGGTTTTTATTTCCGATCAAATGCAGTCGGTGGGTTTCTGGCGGCGGCCTCCCCCTTCCTCCCGCAGTGGTACAACCTCCTTGTCTCCGACAGAAGTCTTTCTAAAGATCTGCTCAAGCCTCACTAAGCAGCTGTGAGTTAGGTCATTTTCCCAGGAGTTTTACATGTGGAAAACCGGGCATTAGGAAGGCCTCAGAAAGGACACCATCTGGCCCCGGTGAAAAAAAGGATCATGACACTTTCTGTGGTACCCACAGGCCCTGATGAACCATAAAGGAATTCAGGCCCAGGCGGTGATCCGATGGCGGCTGGCCCCACAATCACCTCCGTGACAGCCCGCTCCATTCATCTCCCCGGTTATCTCATAGCACAATGGACTTTTGTGCCGCGCTGTTTGCTGACGGCGTCGTCAAACCCGGGTTGATTTTTGTGCCGGGTTTCAGCGCCTGTACTCCTCGCTGGAACATGTAGCACGCATCGGGAGAGATAACAACACAAAGAAGGCGGCCTTTTCTTTTTCTTTTTTTTTTTTTTTCTTTTTTTCTTTTTTTTTTTTTTATTCTCAGTGTTCAATCCCCTCGAATTTCTTTCACTGTACAGGGGAATAAAGAGCAAGGCTCTGCAGCAGATGCAAGGAAGATCTTTGCTGAGAATCAAGAAATTCCTTCCCCTCCCTGTTAAGTCAGATGTTGTGGATTAAGGGGAATTTGCACTACTGTTTCCTAAAAGTGAAATTTAATTAACGTGGATCAGAACTTACAGCTCATGTGCACTTTTTGTGAGGAAAAAATAGATATATGTATATATATTTTTAAGCCAACACATCGCTATTTTCTCATTTTGGAATATGGTGGGTCTGTCTAGGTGAAAAATATACTCGCAATATAAGATTTATCCCACTTTTTATTTTGTGGCCTGATTTCAATTAATCAGTGGTTCTCATTTAATACAGGAAGTGCCTTGAATAGTTCGTACACTGGGGTGCAGGTTGTGCACGGCCCCCTGGAGGATGCTACCTTCTCCCTGCCATTCTCACCCCCTGGCTCCAATCCCACTGCAGGAAAGAGCCTGGGAAAATAAACAGATCTTATAGCCTACCCTCAAGGCCAGTGTGCTGACCTTGGAAGGGTAGGGGGTACCCAAATCTTGAGTCATGGAGCCTGTAGGGAAAGTGACTTGCTGCCTGCCCCCCATCTCCCCATCTAACCCCGGGGCTTGGTGGTGCTTCCATGCACCAAGCTCCTGCGGCACCACCAGGGAGAGGACATCTCAGCCACTGGGACCCCAAACCAGATGTAGCTTCTGAGGTCAAACCCCGTGATTTGCCCGATTTCTGACATCATCAGAAAACTATCTGGAGGCCAACGCAGCTCAGGCAGCATGGACATAAAGACAAATTTAGGACGCAACTCTCTCTTAACTGCAAAAATGGGCTAGATTTGATGCGAGATTTGTCCAGGGGCTCCCAGCAGGTTGTTAGCAGAGACAGACAACAAACCACATCTTCTGAAGTATCAGTCCAATGCTTTAAAGTATTTATGCAAGTTTCTGGCAAAATACATTTCCACAGTCTTACTATCTCAACTACCTAATTGAGCTTTGTACACCCAAACAAAGGTGTTGTGGGTTGGGGAAACGTTTCATTGTAAAGTCTCCTACATTGCCTTAATTGGTGACCCCAGACATTAAATATTGGGTAGCTTATTACTTGTGGTTTCCTTACACTCAGCTTATTACGCAGACCTTCCCTGCACAAAAGACAGATTCTTTAAAAGCCCTTGTATTGTCCAACGCATACCCAGTAGCACATCTGCTGGCAATCAACAGTTTTTAACGAGATCACTCATTCTCTTGTTTTTAACATTCTTTTACTAGCCCAGGAAATGTTTTGCTTTCCATTTCAAGAAGAAAAAATGGAAAGAAGAAAAACCGCAGAGAAACTGCATCCAAGGAAAACATCGTAAAATTTCCACACTGGGAGGACCTTAGTTATCTGTGAACCAGAATGTGGCTTAACAAGGTGACATGCTAAACACTACATACCGAAGCGATTTTAAGTAAGCCACTGAAGTTATTCTTAGATAAGCTGTTTTATTTCAGCATTTGCTATAACAGGTTTGAGACACTGATCCCATTTTTTTATGGGTTATAATCGGTGTATACAGGTGCTGATGGCTCCCAGTAACCAGGGATGCACAGTTTATGCATACAAGCTCGTGTGTGTATTATTGCTGTGTGTACAATTGAGGAATGTCATATAGGAAGAGCCTGACTGGGAAAGAAGGAACTATGCGTGTGTGTTTTGAAAGGTCTAAAGATGAGGTCTGTAGCAGCCAGTATCCACTTACTGAAGTGTTTCCACAATTACACGTGCAGTTATTTATCCTATTATGAGCTACAGCCTTTCAGAGGTTGCCTCTAACTGCTTAAATTAGAAATGCCAATGACACTCTGAGCCAAGAAGAAGCGGGAACAGCCACTGACATCAGTGTGCAGCAACCATCAGCAGAGATGAGCACAGAGCGGATCCCTCAGCCCAGCCCTGTGCTTGCAAAGGGCACCGAGTACCCCTGCGTGGGAAAGGGCTGCAAAGCCTACAGGGAGCCCTCGCTAAACCACTGAGGAGCGGGAGGAGGAGACCTGGACACCTTGGTTTGCGCTCCACACTGTCACCACAAAAGATATTTATCTGGTCTATTGGCAGCTGTTTCAAATGGGAGAAAAAACAGGACAAGGACTTTATCATGCAAATAGTTAAATTTTCTATAATCTGGGATACACGCTCACTTTTTATTCAGAAAGCCCTGCTCGCTGTAATGAAAAATGTCAGGCTCTTTTAATAAAAGAACAATTTGAAAACTTGATATATCACAAAACCATTAATTTTAGCTATTATCTGTTTGACACTTTTCATAGCAACGATTTCACTCTGTAACATGCTTCCCGAGGATTAAAATGATTTTAAAGGATTAAAATGTTAATTAAAAATATAATAGAAATATCAATCGCTGAGAAGACCAACATAAGTATTTGTCTCTTTAACTGTATAATCACACTGCCGCTGTTTCCTCCTGGCTCTTTACAGTTTGGAGCTCCAGTGCACGAGGAGGTAAATGACAGATCCAGGAGCAATTCTGCTCTTTAACTATTTGACAATGCATCTGTTTACACTTCACAAAGGCAGCGTTATGTCCTTGAAATTTCTAAAGGTCATTGTTAATGGGATCAATTTTTTTTTTTTTTTTTTTTTTTTTTGTGCCAACTGTGTCTTTCTTAGCTTGTAAGAGCACTATTCCCCGCGAGGGGCTGGAGGGGGTGGGAGCAGGCAGGTCCAGCGAATTCTATGTGACCAGTTCAGCTGCAATAATCTCTTTTCTCCTTCTGGTCCAAGCTACACATGAGAGCACTCTAGTGTCTTTCATCATTATTTGTCACCCTTTTGTGTTGAGCAACTTATATCCACAGCCATTCCAGCAATTAAAATAAAAAAGGACCAAACATTATTCACAGTGAATAGCTCTGAGACCAGTGACATCAAGTACCAACCAACCCATTGAGGACTGGGTACCTGATATCCCTGGAGTATTTTATGGAGGGAAAAGAAAATGCAAACCAAAATAAAATCCAGCAAACACACGGTTATATGGAGAGTTCAGAGCCTGATTTAAAGATAGGCTCTCTCCAACGATCTCTTACAACATGTTCTTAGCAAGGAGAGGAGAGAGGAGCAGGGGAGAGGGGCAAGAAGGATAAGCTCTCAGTTACTACACGGCTAACTTTAAAAGACTGACAGCTTCAAAGTTTATTTTTATGTTCAGGCACCTGAATGGATCAAAGGGCTGCATCAGGAACCATTCCCTGTATCAGCCAAATGTTGTAATTTAGGAAACCAACATCCTCAGTACTCTGGCAAAGTTAAGCTTCTCTGAGGCACTTGTCAAATGACTTCAGCATGCATAAGCTACACAGAGACACCCTCATTTTTTTTCCTCTCTGTGCAATTGCCTTCCCTGCGCAACTACTGTGAGTGGGGAGATCTGTATGCTTAGGGAGATACAGCTCTTTCCCCACCTGACCAGGTAAATAACTATTCATCTTCTAGAATTTGATTATTCTCTATCCAGTATATTCATTTTTCCTTTCAGAAAGACACAAGCCCCATGAACAAATCCTTGGCTTCAATTTCTCCTAAAATATCAAAAAGGCATATTCTCATATTTTCAAAGGGTCTTCAGAGTGCAATGACATTGAAACAATAATAAAAAAATAATAATCAACAAAACCATCAGCAATGCATTTATATTGCATTTGTTAATGCCCAGATTAATAGACAAAGGTATGCACAGTGGCACAAAGAGAAATGACTCTTTTGGCAACAAGAGGAGGCAAGAGATTCATGTGTTTATGGAAGTGGTCTGATTGTCTAACCTCATAGTTGCATGGGGCTATCTGGAGATATTCATTAGTAATTTCTGCAATGAACAGATAAATACTGCACGGCGTTCAGCAGTTTACCACATCCTTTTATAGTTGTTCAATTAGTTAATTAGTGGCACTATTATAGAAATGTCCTTTTTTTTTTTTTCTTTTTTTTTTCTAACCAGCGTTTGTGAAGATTAAGTTTTCAGGTTCTGATTGTTATGCTTCTGCTGCACTAGAAAACCATCTGCTACCAGCAAAGTTTTCTTCTTTTCAATAGGTAGAGCTTTGTAAGGCATCATAAGAAGAAAGAAAGTTGTGGACCTGTTAGACTGTTTCCAAAGTAGGGCCATGAAAATGATCAAAGGGCTGGAGCACCTCACCTGTGAAGAAAGGCTGAGAGAGCTGGCGATGTTCAGCCTGGAGAAGAGAAGGATCTGGGGAGACCTCATTGTGGCCTTTCAATAATTAAAGAGGGGTTATAAGAAAAATGGAGATAGACTTTTTATCAAGGCCCGTAGTGACAGGACTAGGGGTAACAGTTTTAAACTGAAAGATGGTAGATTTAGATTGGGTACAAGGAAGAATTTTTTTACAGTAAGGATGGTGAGGAACTGGCACAGGTTGCCCAGAGAAGCCGTGGATGCCCCATCCCTGGAGGTGTTCAAGGCCAGGCTGGATGGGGCTTTGAGCAACCTGGTCTGGTGGGAGGTGTCCCTGCCCATGGCTGGGGATTTGGAACTGGATGGTCTCTAAAGGTCCCTTCCAACTGAAACTTTTCTACTATTCTAAAAATTTGCCCTCACCCTTCTTTGAAGAAACTGAACACATTCAGTTATCTTATTTCTTACTACTGAGTAGGATATTCTGTAATCCTGGATGAATCATAAGTTTCTGAATCATTTTCACATTTTTCCCTACATCTTTCTTGAAATGGCTGAAAGAATGGGGACAATATTCCAGTAATGTTCTCGGCGGTGTTGTTTTGATGCAGTTCACTTCCCTGTTTCATATTGTGTTAGACACTGTAAGGGTGGATCCAAGAGAGGGCCACAAAGATGATCAGAGGGCTGGAGCATCTCTCCTATAAAGGAGAACTGGCAATAGCTTAGCCTGGAGAAAATAAGGCTTTGGGGAGACCTCATTGTGGTCTTTCAGTACTTATAGGAGGCTTATAAAAAAGATGGAGAGTAACTTTTTACATGAGCAGATAGTGAAAGGACAAGGACAAATGGTTTTAAGCTAAAAGAGGGAAGATTTAGATTAGATATAAGGAAGAAATTCTTTTCTAGGAGGGTGGTGAGACCCTGGCACAGGTTGCCCAGAGAAGCTGTGGATGCTCCATCTCTGGAGGTGTTCAAGGCCAGGCCGGATGGGGCTTTGGGCAACCTGGTCTGGTGGGAGGTGTCCCTGCCCATGGCAGGGACTACGTGGTCTCTAAAGTCCCTTCCAACCCAAGCTGTTGATTCTATGGTTCTATGATATTCCTCACCTTTTAAATTTGCTACTCTTCTCAGCCAAAACACTGGACTGGGAGATTTGCAATGGTATATAATAGGAACATGGTTTAGTGGGTGATATTAGTGGTAGGGAGATGGTTGGACCAGGTGATCTTGGAGGTCTTTTCCAACCTTTATGATTCTATGATTCCATGATAGTATGGGTATTAAGTAGGATTTTCGGGTCAACACAGTCTAAGCCAAGAGATTTGCATTTAGTGAGTCTTTTTTTTTTTTTTCTTAAATGTTCTGATATGCATTACATCATTTTTTGAAATATCAGTAACATCTGATGTTCAAATGAGACTAGTTTATCAAACAACCTAGTTTACTCTATTCACCTGACCTACCTCTATCATTAATTTAGGACTTCAACAAGTCTGAATCACTAGAAAACTTTACTGCAAATGATTTATATTTTCTTCCTAAACACTGCTAAATGTATTGAATGACAATGAACAGAAAATGGATCCTGGCAACAGTGTGCTAGAAACTTCCTCACTGAGGCTGCCCCATCTATTAGGTTGTATTGTGCATTACGAAGTTCCTCTCTGGAGACATGGCACTGTTCTCTGGAAAGCGGAAAGCAGTCAGATAGATGGTGACTCTGCTCAGAGTGTACACCTGGCATCTGGCTACTTTCGTGACCCTTCTAGCATGTACTGCATGGATTTGGCCCTGTGCTGCTTTGTAGACCTCTGGTGGGAGATTTGTCTGTCCCATGTCACCTGTTGAGGAGGGAGAGGAACATGCTAACTTGAGAAAGTTCTCAGCTGTTCTTTCACTGAACAGGCTCTGTGCCTCAGGAACGAGAGGATGCAGAATATATCCCCTGGGGTTCAGTCTGTACATCCTGTCCCTTCTGAGGTTTGGGTGTGAAAACTGTGTGCCTCACATTGCCCCAGAGAGTCTCTGCCCTTCAGTTTGAGCTCACAGTTGCAGAGGCAAGCTTAATTTATAAGCACTTTTCAAAGGGCAAAAGAGGAGAAAAAAATACTGACATTGCCAAGGATATTTTTCTGTTTACAAATCACATGAATAAAATAGTGATATATTAAATGCACTGCTCTGTTTGGACCAGATGCTTTCGATTTGTGAAAAATGACCATGCTTCTCTCCCTAGGAAAACCAATCTTTTGCTTTAATGCGATTTATGAAAGAAACCACCATTTGTACATTACTTTAAAACTTGAGGCATTGAAGAGCGATTCTGTTAGAAGTTTCCTCAACTTTGGCGAATGCTGAGCTGTTTGTAGAGATGTCAGCCACAAGATTGGTGGCTGGACCTAGCAGGTTGCATTCAGAATGGCTCTGTGTCTGTTTTCAATTTGAAAGGAACTGGCTAAAGTGTTGCAAACACTTGAAGCTATGCATTCTGCATTACAATGAAAGTGGTGTCATTATACATATTACACTCAACAACAGCTTCCTTTTTAATACAAGGAGGACATCGTAGTCAAAATCTGTTAATAAAGCACAGGAAGAGAAAAAAACAAAGAACCCTGGATGTTCCAAACCTTGGAGCCAGTGATACGGACATGGCTTTTTCTCAGTGGTATGCCCATAACAAAAATATTATACATAACAAAAATATTTGTATTTAAATTGATGCATTAGTGATACCTGTTGACAAGAACATACAGGAAAGGTCATAGTGTAAAGGTCATAGTGTAAATCTGTTTATCTTCTGATTTCTTTTCTTCTCTTTGCTTTATTTTTTTTCTATAAAACAATATACTGAACATATATAATGGCATATATAATGGTGTGACGCGTACAACCATGACACCACTGTACAATGCAAATCAGACGTTATCTTGAGGCAACTCCATCTGTATCACCATAAGAGCTAATGTGCAGAACAAGAGTACAAAGTTGCTTTGACACAGAAGGGTATGGACCCTTCTTGTTAATTCCCTAGAAGATGAAAAGTCCAGGGCTGGAAGTAGCATTGGGCTCACAGTCTGCCTAGGTCTTCATGACAAGTGATCTGATTTTGTTCTTTGTGTTTGAGAATTCTTCTTCTTTCAAAATCCCTTGTCTCCCACAACATCTATTCTCTTGATGAGATATTTAATCAGAAGTACCTATTGTAGTTCTTTCTCCTCTGTAGACAGATGCCTAAATGAGCAGAGTTCGTTATTCCTGGATTTACTTGGGCTTTGATCCCATTTTTATTATTTTTAAGAGGAATAAGAAGGGAAAAAGAAAAAGGTATCCTTGAATGGCAGAGTAGCACTAACTGCATTGGCACAAGATAAAGCACCTGAGACCTCTTTTGCTCAGTGTCAGACTCCCAGGGCATCAACTGCCATGTCTCCTGGCCATCCTTGACAGAGCAATGTCTGAACCAAGACTGTAACCAAGACTCTTGTCTCTGGACAAGGTGAACAATAAATGTTTTCCCAGCTGAGTTTTAATCAACCCTTTACTGAAGTGTCATCAGATGATTTTCCATATAACAAACAGAACCTTAACCCCAGAAGCCCTCAGGGGTGCTCAGAATAAAATTCTTGTTTTCACTCTGCAGAAATGCCAGCATCAGGTGGGACAAAGGGCACACTGGCCAAACATCTTTATTTTGTTTAGTTCTTGGAAATAATTTGCTTTTTCTTACAAAGAGATCTGCCTTGGCTTTGCCTTGTGGAACACTAATATTTAAAAGCATTTCCCTATGAACATCATAATTGAATTACAGAAGGGAAAAGAAAATACTGTGGAGCAAATAAGCCTTATCCACGTTTGTTTCATGCTTGTAAAGGCCAACTTTCTCTTAGGTTTCCACCATGAAATATCATGGGAGCAGAGCAGAGGAGAGATTGTTTACCTGATAACGCTACAGCTTTTCTTAAATGCTAGATTTTGCCACTGGCTATTACGGTGTATTGGGTGTGCAATGAACATACAGTAAAATTTGCAGACTTCAACCACACAACAAAGAGGTCAACACTGAAAACCTCTAGAAATTCTGCATTACATTCATAAAATATTCTGGAACACCTGCAAAAACTTAGATATATGTTGCTTGATGGAATACTAATATGTGATTTCTTAAAATGAAATACATGGACTGTATTCTGAAAAGACAGAATACCACATAGTTGTAACACTTAATATGTTTTAGAGAACAAGGTTCAAAAGAAATTGAAGTCATTAACTGAAATCATGCCTGGTCATTCTGGATCTGAATGTGATGGCACATGTATTTATAATATGTTGCTTAAATACCCTCAGTCAAACTCTAAAGTATTCATATTGTTGATTCATTCAATGTTTGATTACATTTTCTTTTTGTGAACCTGCCTTTGAACTCTCGTTTTAACATATTTCTATATCTGATACATAGAAAAAACCAACAAAACAAACTTTGAAAATACTGGGGATTACACAGAAGACTAATTAGAAAGCAAATAACTCCAAAATGAGGGGGAAACAAAAGTAACTTGCACTATTTTAATATGTATTCAAATGGTCCTTTTTCACACTGTACTTAATATATGCTGGTTATTTTCCTAAAATATGGATAAAAAACATTTCTTTCACTTGTGAAAAACTTTAATGAGAAGATAAACTTCCTTAATAATGTGGTTAATTCTTTGTCTGAATGCTGTTGTCAGGTACCATGTTTCCTTGTGGTTCTTCAGGTCCAGGAGCTGGCATAGAAAGTGTGTTGTTGCATCAAAATGAGGGAAAGCGGCAGGCAGGGAGGAAGACAGGTACCAATGGGGAAACTCCAACAGGTTTAACTAAGCTCCATGATCAAGAAAAACAGTCCATATAAACATATCATTCACTGTCTTCAACTTACTGGAACCAGTACCACTGTCTCAGGGCAGGTTTAGTTCTGCCTGGTTGGGATTGCAGTTAATAGATTTGGCAAATAACAGACAAAAGGGAAACAGCAGTAGATCTCAGCTGCTTGCATGTATCTGGCTTTCATCCCAGCAAAGGGACATGGTAGTATTTGGAAAACACACGGATTGGGATTTGAAGGGATGCAAAGGAATGGTGCTGTGCTCTTAAATCCCTGTGACTCCATCCGCCTGTGGGAACCGAGTGCTCTTTGGTGCCAGCTGTTTGGGAGGGAGGAGTGGAATATGAGGCACGAGGGACATATCACTGAATTGCAATGGGAAGCAAGGGATCCTGTGGTGTTTGAATGACTGTGACACGGTACTTGGGGATTTCCTGCCATCAAGAAGACTTAACATTGACAACTGACTAAATGATTTTGCCTTTATTTATTGTAAGATGTAGGTCAACTGGCAGTGCTCACATTCATGGGCAGTCCTTTGTGCAAAGGGAGCCATGACAGCAAGGTAGAGAACATTTGAGGTGCAGATCTTCAGCTAATGTGTCTCAGGGTTTATCTACTTCCTTGTGATGTGGCTAAGATCCTGATCCCCAGAGAGTGTCTAGGGAAGTGGCTTTGAGGTGTTTTACTTGGTCCTTCTCCCATGACCAGGAAAGTACCTGTGAAGTTAAGAAGAGCACAGAGATTTTCAGACAGAGAAACCCACCTGTCGTTCACTTGACCTTCTTGACTGTTCAGTACAGATTTCCAGAATACATTTTCTGTTCCTTTAATGTAGCAGGCACACTGCACTAGCAATAGGACTTCCCTGCTCCCTTAGGTGGATGGAGAAGACTTCCACTGACTCTATATCAAGACACTACTGAGGCCAAGAACTTGGAAGGATCCAAAGAAAGGATTTATCATTCATGTAAACACCTTGATGTTAGTCCACATAAATTAGTTGCACTAATAGAAACTTTTTTGTGATGGGCCAGGAACAAGTCACTCATTTTTTAGGTTTTGGAAGACACGTTGCATCTAAGAAGGATATTTAGTAAGGATAAGAAAACTGATCTTTCAGTTTTGTCCTGAAATCCATCCTGCTGGTTTTTTCTGCAGAAATTGAAACTGGGCTAGATGAACCATTGGCCTAATTAAAATTCACAGTTGTCATGCTTGTGACAGGTCTTGAGTAAGGCCTCACAGTGGTACTTGAAGAGGTCTGCCTCTTGAATGTAGCCCAACAATAAATTCCCACGTGTTCTGATTGCTATTGCCCTTGTGCAGCTAATAATCAGAAATGGCAGTGATGAGATGGACAAGTCTTCTAGTACAGCTGATAAAAAGGGGAGAAATTTGGGCCATTGCAATACTTTCATGAATGCTAAGCACTGGAGGGATGCAGACTGCAAATCTTCCCAGCAGTGAATCAATGTGGCCCCAAACTCTACCACAGAGTGTTGTGTAGATTACACAACCTAGTCACATGCACACAAATCCACTGTGCCTGCAATGTGTTATTTGATGTTTCATGGAAGAGCTGATCCCTCCTCTTGGGGATCAGGGATAATACCAAAGGGGTACAGTGCTTTTTCTTTTGGCCTGGTGGGTAACCGGAGCTTGTATACTAAATAAGTCATCTGCTAGGAAATGTAGGTGTGCTGCTCCTTCGGAGTGTCTGTGGGATGTTAATTCAGAAGTGGTGGGAGCTGATGGCTAGCGGCACTGCACAGGGCTTCTGGGGACAGGCAGAATCCTTTGCAGTGTACTTCAAAGGGGGTTCTCAGTTAAGGGGAAAAAAAAAAGGATAGATTTTGAAGTTTCTTTCTGCCAGAAGGCTTTACCGCAAGCCCCTGAAGTTCTTCTTTTATAATCAGGGAGAAGATAGGTACTTTTTATTTCTTTTCTGCTTAATTTGGGCCAATGTATTTTGAACCCTGTGTAAATTCTTGTGTGAGGAGAAGACTGAATGTGCTGTTTATTTCTTTGTTTTCTGTGTTGATCTGTTTCTTTCTTACATATTTATTTTTAATAAGGACTGAGCCTCAAAGAATATTTATAAGGAGACCTCAACAACTGGTTTGGCATTCATTCAGTATTCATTCCCGAAACCAGTGAAATTCATTGGCATAAAACATTGTATGAACATAACACTTTGCTGTATCAGACTGAATTAGTCACTGCCTTCTAGGGCTGAGCCCCAGCCTTTTGACTCTTTCACCTTCGCTCTTCTCGAACACGCATCAGTATAAGAGCTGATCTGGGAATGAACTCGTACCAACTTTAGCTCTCTTTCTCCGACATCTTGGATGAAAAACAATTCTACCAAGAGAGAGACCTTCGTTTATTTATCTTTTTTAATTATTATTATTTTTATTTTTTTTATTTTTTTAATTTTATTTAAACGGTGTTTGTACAGAATCAGTACCAGAACCAAATACTTCTCTTACACCTGCATCCAGTAAGACAGTACTCTCACAGGGCACAATTAAAGTGCCTGTTGCACACACAGCTGAAGTGGGAATATCCTCCGAGACAACAGGGGTTGAACAGGACATGTGCAGTGACACAGATTCCTTAGTTCTGTGACCTTATCAAGAACCTGTGAGAAGGTGATTAATTTTCCTGCTAACCACCTTGAATTGAGTAGTTTGTTAATGACATGTGAAAGGGCAGTGGGATGTCTTTTGATGCCTCCTCACAACATCTTTGGAATGCCATCGTGCTGTGTGCCACAGCTGTCTTGTGCTCACACCTGGCGAAGCTCGTGACAAGGAAGTCTGAAAATTTTCTTCCAGTTCTAGTCCAGAGCAAGAAACAATGGGCCTGGGATTAGACAACCCAATGCAAACCACAGGTAGAATTTTTTTTTTTTTTTTTTTAATCATTTTCTCAAGCCACATCTTTTTGAGGTGGGAATATCCCAGTACCTTGTGCTCACAAAGCTCAGACTAAATATTGCTTTCTCAAAAAGTCTAACAATCCTTTTTCACACTGGCATACTAATTTGTTAACCATTTATACAAATCATGGTGAGGTCTGCAGTTTCATGCAATGAATTACAGCTTGATATAGCGGGAAAAGGTTTTCTCTGGATGTACGCAGGGAGCTTTCATGACCTAGCAATGCACCCTGGACAACATTCAGCCCTAGATTTTCATGGTTGGAATAGTTTTTGTATGAAAAATAACTGACTGTAAATGGTGATACTAGATAGTGCTTTAAATGGCATCTTATCCATTTGCAGTCTGTGATTCTATTTTGGATGTATCATAAAAACTGAAGACTTTGAACCTTGCTGTATTCAGGGATAGGACAAAACATTTTCTCGCAGTGTAGGTAAAGAGTGAAGTAAGTGGCATGTTTGCTGACTGTAATTTTGCAGTCCATAGCAGTAAAATATAATCAGATTCTTAGAGGAGCGACGGTTCCACGTGAATTACTGATGGTGCAGTTTGTGTTACTCTATGATTTTATGTAGCTACAGTAACTACTATCTGATCCATTTTTAATTCTTAATTTATTTCACAGTCAACAAGCTTTAATCTTGCAAGAAGATTAAAAAAAAAAAAAAACACAACATTTTTTTTAAGGCTACCAAAGGACCAACAGCCTTCCATTTAATCTGCCCATGAGCTGAATGCCTTGAAAAGACGTGTGACTTGTTTGGCGCTGACCCTAGCAGAGTATGATATTAATAGGTTATTGACTTGGTAGGTCTTAAACAGCCAGAGGGAACATCACTTGCAGTAGCTGCAATGCACTGGAGGTTTGTTTCATTGATTGGGCTGTTTAACCCATCATCTCCAGGCATTTAAACAATGATATACGCTTGACAAACCTAATATTTCATTCTCTATCTGGGGACCATGAAACAGAAATTAAAGGAAAGAAAAAGACAACTGGACAGATACATAGCAGAAAATGATGATAAATGAGAGGGAAAAATCCAGACAGATAATGGCCCAAATTTTGGACTGTGCCATAACTAGGAAATACATAAAAATAATATAATTTTCTATGAAAAGAGAGAGGAAATGAAAGAAAATACATCCAAGTCCTGAAAGACTCAGAGTTAACATGAATTCTGAAATATCTGTAAGTTAGGAGTTCTTTTGTTATGTGCTGTAAGTGAATTTGGTAGGTAAAAAAAAATGTGTTGGAAGACAGAGCATTCCATTACAAAAAGTTCAGATCCACAATGTGCTGAGCACATACAGCACAGTCTGAAGAAAAAGAATTCAGTTTTCAGGACTGACTCTTAACTTAGAAATAAAGATAAATACGTAACAACGATAACAGTAATAATGGTGAGCATGATTAGATACAGTATTACACTTAAGGTGTCTTTGAGATATCTTTTTAATATATGGGTTCTATCATAGGCTGTTGCATATGTCTGCAGCTGAAGAAGAGGAAAAAAAAGTGGAAAATCAATTTTATTTTGCCATCTTTGTATCATAGCTCCATTAGAAGAATACAACTGCAGCATAGGATGTCTTTTATATTTTTGACAAAAACTGTAGGCAATGTACTTAGAGGAAAAGAACAGGGTGGATGCTGTTTTAATAAAACAAAAAACAACCCTCTTTGACTCAGGGCTTCTACCATGTGCTAATAAAAATATCAAATAAGTAAGGTCCACTAGACCCACTAAGTAGGTCTCAACAATAAAGCTGGCATTCATTAGTGATTTCCACATTAGTTATTCAGTGTATATTAAGGGTGGGATTTATTTCACTTCTCTCTAAACCCTGGAAAGCCAGGATTAGCTGGGCACTGGGGTGAGAGGTCTGGGAGGTGCCTCATTTGCTATAGGCCTTTAAAGTTTTAGCATTCAGTTTGAGATAGACATCAACAGCAAGTATCATCAGTTAAAACAAGGGAAGGGCCCCATGGTCTTCAGTGATAAAAGTTACTGCAATGGAAAATGAAACAGCAGGATAAGACTTACACAGCTGCTTGCACACTGAGGAAAGCTAAAATAAAGCTGTTGAAGATCATAGAATCATAGAAAAGCCCAGGATGAAGGGACCTCAGAGGTCATCTGGTCCAACCTTGTTTGTCTGTTTGAATAATCCAGAGCAACCTGTGGAAACAAATAAGACCAGAGAGGTGTCTGTTGAAAAATTATGAAAGAATTTTTACAACTGTTATTATGTTTAATTAGCCATTTCCAAGAAATCTGAACAATAGAAGTCATTTTGAACAAAATACGGATTGCCTACACTTAACCATCAGAGGTTTGGTGCCTGCTGTAGCTTAGTTAACTGCGCTCTCTTTGTAATCAGTGAAGATGGAAAGACACTTTGAGAAGGCAGCTCCTCTCACTGATACTAGACACCCATATTAGATTGGGGTGTATCATTCCCTGAAGAGACCTGGCTTTGCTTTTTGACTATAGGAAACTAACTGCCCTGGAGTCGAAGACTAACTTTTGGATATTTAAAATTGGGCTAGAGAAAATCCATGCTTTGTGAACATTTTTTTTGCATGATTTCATCTGTTTTTAGCTTTTAATTAATTTAGAAAAAAAAGTGGAAAAAGAATTTAATTCAACAAATAAGGAGTGCTCTAGTTTTGATATAGATGATTTTGGGTAGTGAGAGAGCTGAATGGGTTGATATGGGTTTCTTTTACACCTTTAATATCAATGTTTCTATACGTAGTCACAGCTGTGAGGGATAGCTCATCTCCAATACATATTTTATTAATATTTATTAGCCTATTTGTCATATTCTATATCACCAAAAATATTATATAGCTTTTCATTTTTTTCATAGGATAGAAAAAATGAAAACTATAGATTTTACCAGCTAAAGTAATTTAACTTAAAATTTCTTATCTTGGTTTTAGAATATACAAGCACAAGAAAAAGAGGACTATGGTTAACACGGAGCAAAACTGTGTACAGATATGTGGTTTTCACTAGAAATACCACAGGCATTAGTGTTCTGTTTGGAAGCTAATGTGTCTGAAACACCAAGTCACACCAATGGAGTGTGGTACTACAGTACTTAGCAGAGAACAGTTATTTCCCACACATGAAATCCTGACTGTGAATTTTACTTATTTCAATAAACATTTTCCATTGTTTTCAGCTGGGTCAAGATTCTACCTCTAAAAGATCCAGAAGCATACACAGTACTTCTGCTTTATTAAGAACACAATGAGAATTACATACACCTATGTGAATTTGTAAGGAAGAATTTTCTATATTCATTCTTCATAGTTTCTTGCATGTGAGGCTTATTTCCTCTTCTATCCTCCTCCAGTGTGGTAGGCGCCACTGTGAATGCAGCCATGCTGACTGTGGATGACGGGCAACTCAGACACAGGTGTCCAGCTCCTGGAACACTACTGCTTGACAGAACAGTGATTAACAATCTCTGCACAAGAAGATATCCTGCTTAAGTTGCAGGTACATAGTCCTGATCTATTCCACTGCTGTACAGCAGATCAGGACTGAGTTGTTACTGGAGAGGTAATATAGATATACAGTATTTATTAAAATGCTGAAAGCAGAAGTTGAGAATAGATTGAAACTGTGAAAATGAATGAATTATTTGAGTAATATAACATAAGAAGGGCCAAAAGGGAAGGAAGGTCCTCTTTTAAAAATATTTGCTAATGGAGTCCCAAGTAGATGCTGTGAAAGCAGCAAAAATGCTTCTGAGCATTTAGTATGATGATCACACTTTAATATTATTAATTAAGGCTTCTTTGCTAGCACCAGCTGATATTTTTGCATATACTTCTCTCCTCAGTAACTGAATATCTGTTTAAGAAATATTGTTCAGATCTCTTGCTGTTCTGAGTGACTGCGCGAGCTTTCCTTTTGCTCAGTAGAGCAAAGGCACAATCGCAAAAATATTGCAACAATCAGCTACTGTACAATCTTTACCAACTGCATGCAGATGTGTAAGATCTGAGAACCTACACAGAGATTAATCATTTAAAAACCCCTCATGTCATAGCAGAAAAGAAGATGATCTGAATCACTAGCAAAACTGCAGTAAGGAAGGAAATGGATAGACCAACAAACTTTGAGATACAATATAACTCACGACTCTTTTTATTATGGATTATGCAGATTGTCTCTTACATGTGCCTGTTTCCACAGAGAAGGAGCCCTTGACAAGGTGGCATACCATTCTGGCACATGGCACAGTCTGCCTATTTTTCTCTACCTCCCCTTATTGCTTGAGCACCAACTTCATCAGGATGCTGATGCATAAATCTGTTATGTGACGTACACCATACCACCTTGGCAAGTGACCGTGGTAACTTGTGTTCTGCATACAGCTATTGGAAACTGTTTTCTGTTATGCTAAACCTAACATGGGACTAGAAGGCAGAAATTTAGGTGACTTTGGATGACATATTCTCTACAAAGCATTCTCACTGAAATCAGCTGGAGCTAGGTATAGCCATATGTGTAACTGAACAAATTTATGTATGAGCAATCCAATATGACATGCTGTGGAATAAATCCTTTATTTTACTCAGGAAATACTTCAGGAAAGATGTGCAGGAGATGTAGTGTATCTCTAAGGCTGCAAGGAAATATATCCTATATGGCATCCATTTAAAATACGGAAACATTTTAAAATGTTTTGCAAGATGAAGCTCCCACAGTTATTTATCTATATGTAGCTCCATGCATATATAGTCTTAGTTGTGCATACTCTTGAACTATTTTGCTTTCTACAGCTGGAGAAACACCTACCTTTTTTTATTCACATTCCTGGTTTATGTGATTTTACCTTCCATTATCAATGTAAATGTTAAAGGTCTAGGTAACCAAACACCTAGGCTTTGTTAGGTTTGCCTGAGACAAACGGACCTTTCCAGAGATAGGAGAGCAGAGGGAGAGAAACTGGAGCCTCTCCTGTCTCATCTGCCTAGGGTGATTGAGAAGACCTGGACTGTAATGTCTGCTGGCAGGAGAGATCTTTTCCTCACGGCCTCTGTGGTGGGGAGGGGTGGAAGGGTGAAACCATTTTGCTGTTTTGCTCAGGCCTTAAACTGCCTCCTAATTTCCCTTTGGCTTTCTTTATCAATGAAAATGTGCAGTATCAGTGAAAGGAAGAAAATATAGAGCATCAGTCTGGCAGCTCCAGAGTCTGAAGAGAGAAGCAGATATGTAAATGCAAAATGTGTCTTGAGCCACCCAAATCCTTTAACCTTGATGGGTGTAAAGGGAGCAGTTCACCTGAGAGGATGGAAAGCTCTCTCCTTCCCCAGCCCTTGGCTCCTTCACTGAGTCTCTGGTGTAATGAGCATCTCCCAGGTGGAGGGAATCCACTTCAGCAAAGAACAGACCTATGCTAATCACTGTCAAGTGGCTGTTTAGAGGAAGTATTATTTTGGTTGAAATCTGATCTGAATTAGACTGGTATGGAGAAGGTGAACTGCTTTTTAGCTATTCTTTTAATTGTTTCTCAAGGTATATAAAGAATGTGGGACTTACAGTCATCTTCAAGAGTCACTTTGGCTTGGTGTCCCTGCTAGAGGTCACTAAAGTTAAAACAGAAACTTTCCAACTGAATCATTTAATGACTGGAAATTGGAGGTAATAGACTTGAAAACGTATTCTCATTTCCGCAATTCAAAACCCTTTATCTGTGCCATGTAGTCCTGCTAGAAGGAGCAAAATGGCCTTTAACAAAGTCTATTTGCAGAATAGTAAGAAGTGTTAAGATGCCAGATGCATCTCATTATGAATTTTAATGAGTAGATTCACACCTTGTCTTCCATTTAATAAATTACATGGTCTTTCCCAAACTCTTATCTGGCAAATTTGAAACTTGTTTCTAAAAAGTAGACTCTGTGAAAATTTAGGACTGTAGGACTGTTCCTCCAGGGCCCAGGCCCTGTGGTCTGTAGTCTCCTAAAGAGAGGAAAATGAGTGCATAATCACTGTATAATCTGTACTGTATAATCATTCCTGTGGCCACATCCCACAGCTCCACTCTCCCACCAGCACAGAAAGCACTGCCTGGAACATGACTAAAAGTGAGAGTCAGAAATCAAGATACTCTGTACTGCAATTAAAAAAGAAATCAATCATGTAATTTTCTTTTTATCTCAGGAAGTAAAGAGCTAAATTCATCTTCATCATGCATAAACCTCCAGAAAAAGAAAAATATTTCAGCAGATAGTGAAGCATACTCTGGAACCATTATCACAGCAAATACAATCTTTCAAAACCAGACCCTTTTGGATAATGGTCGGAGATATTTTTTTTTCTAGCAGGCAAGTATCTGACTGTCTGAGCCTGAACTCTCCTGTGCCACTTCACCTCTGAACAGATTTGAAGCTCACAGGCTCCTTGAAGTTATAAGAAGGCATTGATTTCAGTGAGGGATGTTTGCAACACTGTACTCTGCAGGAGCAAAACTGAGGGGAGGAAAGAAGCTTCTCTTTCTTCGCATCCTGAAAGGAAGGATGTTGAATGGACTTGTTCAAACTACTAGTAATTGCAGAGATGAGTTTTAAAGTCAAAAATATAAGGCATTAAGCTGCTTTGAATCAATGTAGTTTCAGTGAAATCAGTGACTACACAATGCTTCAGAGGAGCAGAGGTCTTGGTCCTTCTCTGTTGTATGATCATGGATCAGGTTTTTTTCTATTTATGTATAGTTAAGAATCTATTTCTGTGCAAGTATCAGACAACCTCCCAGAAATGAGTTCTTAACATCTATGGTCAAAATAGCTCTTAAGAATGAGAAATCCTGTAAAATTAACGGGATGCATCATTTTACTCTAGCCCTTCCCTGCTACAGAGATGAGTAGTTCTACAGTTCTAAATGCAACGATTTCAAATTGTGAATTTTTGCTAAATATTATTGTTAGCAACTTATAGCATACTTCCAGGCAGAAAACACAAGCACATCCTTTTCATCCTGGAAGAACCTGAATCCAGTCTTTTGCCTAACTTTAGTTATTTCAGTGTACTCACCTTCTGCATTTTGCACGTTGCAGATATTTATATAATTTTAATCTTCCAAATGCAGCGATGGTATTTAATTAAAGCAACAGCTACACACTTGCATATACAGAAGAGCGTTCTATTAAACAGTACATGCAGTGTCAGTAGACTAATGAATGATGCTGAGGGAAAGTCATGTCTCTGGTAGGAAATACTGGTTTTAAGTGAACGGGAAGAATGCATGTATCACATCAAGGTCTATATGTCTTTTGTCTGTAAGTTCAAAGTGTGTGTACATATAAAGCACACTAACAAATAACTAGGGCTGGTTTTAATTACGAATGACCAGCTTTTGTCTACAAATTATACATTTCACGTTCTGTGTATTTTTCTAAAACATCTGCCAAAGTCTAGTACCTACCTTCTAGTTCAAAGGACAGAGCAGAAAATGTTGGGTTTGCTTGTTTATTTCAAAGAGGAACTATTAGAAATCAATTACTACATTTTTCTGGGTCAAGCAAATACAGGTGAATTAGATGAACGGGAAACCAAGTGCAAGCACCAACTATCACTAAAGCACCACTAGTTAAGATACAGCAGATTTATGAGCTTCATTTTCTACCTTAGGCCTGTCATATTTTTTCACCTTTATGTTAGTTAATTGCAGAGTAACATAAATTAACTTTGGAACACAGCAAAAATGGGAACTTTATTTATGAATTTCTTGGATTTCTTTACCCCAAGCCAAACAACTAAATTGCTACTTAGCATAAATTATTTATTGGCCCTGGCTCAATACCATCCAACACCAGCCCCTGGAGGTCTGGGAGATATAAAAGATTTAAAGCATCTGTGCGACAGCATTGGTGCAGCCACAAAGCTATGTTTCTTTCCAGAAGGGTCCACTTTATTTTGTTGTAAATAAATAGAGCCTAAATTTCAGGGGAGGGCTGCGTAGCTTCCAGCAGGACTGTAGTATTTTGCATATGTTAATTACCCCCAGTTTCATGACAGAGAGACATACATTGTTTGCACAACTATGTTGGGGAGACCTGTTGACAAAAATATGCATTTTGATTTACACAGAACACATTAAGGCTATAATTTTCTAACCCTTTTTTCACAGTTATGTATGTATAAATGCATTACAAAGTGACCGTATATATATATTTGTAGTCACTTCATTTTATGTATCATCTATAATCTAAAATTACCAATATCCATATATCTACATCTCTGTCTATATATATATGTAAGAAAATGACAAATATAGCTGGTGTTCACAGGAAAACTGAAAAGTGGGTGCTCTACCTATGCATAATCTCCATGGGTCTGTTGTCCTGGCTCTTCCCCCCATAGGCTCATTCTCTCCAAGGACAGAGTCCCTAAATGTTAGACCTGCTAATGAATATGTAAGTCATATTTCAAGCTCTGAGGAGCCCATATACTGAAGAACTAAAATTGGCTTCTAGAGTATGTAAGTGTACAATTTACTCTGTCTCATTATTTTTGCAAAAAAAAGTCTAATTTCTGTCAGAATGTCAAAATGAGATAAAGTAAATTATTATTTAGTTTCAGAAGGACTTGAAAAGACTTGAAGATTTATAAAAAGCCTTTTCACTTCTATAGAAATGTCCTTTTGTTGTTGTTGTCATTTTTGTGGTTACTATGTCTTAGGTAGTTGGTTCTAGCAATGGGAAATCCTACTTCCTAACAAGAAAAAGCATCTGCAGCAACACCAGTACAACAGTTTGTAATGATAGGCCTCATCTCATACACTTACACATATGCTTAACTCTACTTTCCTTTGCCTGTTGAGTAAGAGATTCCTGTTTTCAGGACTGGAGCATGGGTAGCTCATTCACAGTAGAGTCTTTCGAGTCGCTGGGCATGAATTGATAAGGCTATTTAAAAGTTTAAGAACAACAAAGGGAAAGTTTAAATCACCTTCTTAATTCTTATTTTCAGTTTCACTAACACTTAGAGAACCTGTAAAAGGTAAGTGCTCAGAGCAGCCTATATGCAAGAAACAGTTACTTCTCTGGACATGTACAAAACCTTTGAAGAATGGAGGAAAGATGGGGACAGGACTGTGAAGTGATTCACAATTTGTTGTAGAGCAGAGCAGAAAAGCTGGGAAGAGCAGCTAGTTACCTGTCTGCCAGTCCTTTGCTCTACCCAGCAGAACAAGTATGCCATCAAGAAGATAAAAGAAGATAGATAAAATCCTGAAAGATTGTAATAATTGTTATATATAAACCCACTGCTTTTTTTTTTTTTTTTTTTTTGTCTTTTCTTTTCCCCTGGACCTGTTCCAGGAACTAGAAAGGATCACAAGCAATTATTATTCAGAGGGTTATTTCCAAATAGTTATAAATACGAAGGGTGAGAGTTTCCAGTGATTTGAAAGCATGGACTTATTGACCTTGAAAATTCAGGCCCATGGAAACATGGTTCTGAAGCCCTGATTCTGTGGCTGTCTTCATGGAGGCCAAGGGAACTGTCATAATATTTAATGCACAGTCATGATCCAGCCACACATGTAATACTTGGGAAGGCTGATCCCCAAGTACCATTAACAGAGGCAGGCACCACTTAAACATATATATCCTCTTCTGAGGACTTGTCATTTGTGATGTAAGTAATGGGAACAAAGCAGAACTCCAAAAAACTAGAGTTTAAATGCAAATTGAAATATCAGATGATTTTTGCTTTATTTCCAATACTTTTTTTTTTATTGATGTGACTATTGAACTTTTCAATAAATAGCTACAGAAGCTATAGAGATAATCAAATTATAAAAATGGCTGGGAGAAAATAGCAATTATGCAGGGGTGAAAATGCTGTTTTTGAGGCATATCCAGAAAATCCATAATCATCAATAAGGTTCGGCCGATGTGCATTCAATAACCCTTTGTATGAACTCACAATGATTTCATGCAAATAACGATTAGTTACATACAGTTTTGTCTTCTTCATCTTTCTCCTCTTGCCTTGACAGTATGTTTTTTAACCACATCCACTTCAGTGAGTTTAATTAATCAACCTGTGTCTCTGAAGAGTTGGTTTTATAAAAGCTCTGCAGTGCTGTAGAGGCACTGCTTATTTTCTCTCAGTGCTCATTCGGAAAGGAAGACCTCTAAATCCTAGCTGGGGCTATTCACACTTACCAATTCCCCATTGGTAATTCAGCTCAGAGTTTGGCATCACTGCTCACGAGGTCTGCCAAGGAACCACATCTTCTGCTTCTGTGTTCAACACAATTTGCTCCTTGCTGGGTGTTCAGGATCTGAAAGTCCTGCTCTCTGTATGCCAAGTGTTTTGTTGCTAGTCATGTTCAACGCAATTCTTTATGACAGCAAAGTCAAGGAAAATCTTCCCTCTGTTTTAAGTACACTCTTTAAACAACCTCAAAGGTTTCCCTGTATATCCTTAAAGACCTTGCTTTTGATCCACATCAAAACTAATCTGACTGGGCTCCACTTCCGTGTTTATGAAGAAGGAATATAGAAGGCCATTCATGATCTAACATCATTCAGTACTGAACCATTAAAAAAAATTGGGCTCAGATGAAACCATTCTAGCGGTGACCTAAATAAAGGAAGCTAGCTATGAATCAGGAAACTTCTTCCCTTGCTGACTGCTCTTACTATGTACTTGTTTAGATGCATTAAATTCATCTTTTTGCTTACATTTTTAACAACAACCTTTGCTCACATATAATTAAAATTATGATTTGCAAGTGAAAAATCAAAATAGCATCAAGCCTGAAATAAACTAAGATATATAAAACCATCTCTGAGCTCTGTTTTGTGTTCCTGTTGACAGTGTTTCTCTCTCTCTACCGACATGAAAAATACCCCGATACTTCAATGCAAGCTGTCACGCAGAATCCTCAGCTGCCAGCATCCAGCATATTTGAAGAGTATGAGAAAAAATTGTCAGTGCCAACAGATCCACTAATAAAAATAATAATGAAGTCTTGAGAACTGTCAGTCCTTCAGTTACACAACTATGACAGTGGCTGCACAGTTGCAAGAATCCAACCTTGCTTCTGGAGGGCGTGAAGAGGCCAATCAAGCTTAGTCATAGTCACACACAGTCAGGCACAGTAGTTTTATTCTTCCCTGTATGAGCCAGCCATGTCTTCAGAAAGTATAGCTTTAACTCCAGAATCAGCTTTGCTGACACGAAAGACTGAATAAGTTAAACATAAATGAATCCTAATCCTGACAAAGAAAGCATGGTAAAATGTTCAGTGTTAGTGTCTTGCAGTGCTCTTTGGATGAAGGCTCTGTTATATTAAATTAAGCAGCTAGCTAGGAAACCAGGTAGAGCCTGCAGAAAAATATGATCTATTCTTCTATACGGGCTTTGAAAACTGTAGGTCAGGTACCACTTTTGCTAGGAAAATAATGTTAGGAGGACATTTGTATAGAGCCTATCATTGCCTCAATAAGACTGACACAGAAACTAGTAATCAGTGAAATTGGAGGCATCATATTTCTCGTCTGAAAGACAGCAAGGTATTGACACACAAAGGAGGAATTTGTTCTGGTATTCCTGACTGAGATCTATCAAAATGGTATCTCATAGTCATAACTTAGGTGTAGCTTTCAGAGTCATAGAGATAGGGAAGGCAGAATTATCCATGACTGGCATAGCCAAATCTTTATGCTTAACAAACAAAAATAGATTCACTTTTTCATTGCTTCAACAAATGGCAACTATTAAAGCGTGAAACCTGAAATACTCTCTTGTGATGTTAGTGTTTCCACCTGCACACTATCCCAGCATGTCTCTCAGCAATTGGACCAGTCCAGTATCAGAGAGGGATCAAGTACAGTCTCATTTTGCCCATTCACAGAAGACCAAGGGGTGACAATATACCTGCAAAGATTTTTCCCCACTTTCCCCCTAGATAAGTTGTTGGTGAATTTTCCAAAGCAGTCATCCTGAAGGGTAGAACTGAATGGCAGAGTGAGGCAAGAACAAAGTGTTTTGTCCTGAACATGCATGTAGCTACCACATCCACATGGGTCCGTCTATATGGCCCGATGTGTAATGCATGCCTCTACCAAGAGAATTAAATGCTGGGGACTTCTTTGGACGAGCTACAGTCAAAGAAAGGCCACAGTGTGTTTTGCTTGTTTGCGTCATGGTTTGCAGGAAGGCAGCTTGTCTCTTTTTCTTGTAGCATGCTGAACCACACATAAGGTACTAAAAGGGAGTGAGAAATTGCCTCAGCCAGTCATGCCTTCCTTTAAAAAAAAAACAGCCACTTTTCACGGTGATACAATGTGACAGAGTTTCTGATTGTTCCTTCTCCCTCTCCTCAATAAAATACACACTAGCAGTACTTGGTACACAATAAGGATTTCTCTGGAGGGAAAATGTAGCACTGATAGGAGTGCTTCAGTTTAATCCTTCTCTCTTTCTTCACCTCCCCCCTTCCCAGCCCCCTCCTGCCTCTTCACCCACCCTCCAAGGCTTACTGGAGCTCCCAGGTAACTAAAGGCTTGCAGAGCCGGTGCATCAGAGCGATGGACCAGACAACCGCAACATTTGGGAATAAGTGACATATCATTTCTCTAACTCTCTCTCCCCCTGAGTCGCTTACAATAAGGCTTATATGTAATGTAATTCCTTACATTATATATAGTTGTATTACTTTTTTTTTTTTTCATTAGGAATTGGTGATATGTTGTAGCATGCACGTGTCAACGAATCACCGTGCATCAGTAGACGGCTGTAGAATTATGACCTACTCAGAAGCATTGAACGGAGGAGCAGTAATCACAGGTTTATTTTATTGATTTGGAATAAGAAGAGTAGGCATGCCATCCTTACGTACAGAAGAAATTTCATTTCACCAGATGTTTCAATTTTGAAAGTGTATACTCAACAAGACATGACTTTTTTATAGTAAAAATGTGCGTTTTTTTTTTTTTCCTTAGTTGTAAAAGCTGTGGGCAACGCAGTAGTGGCAGCGCACGGCAGAGATGGCCACAACGGCTGATAAGATCTCAGACAAGCCCACCGTACCTAAGACTAAGGGCACTCTGGCACAAACTAAGGGCAGGATGCTGGAACCCTGTCTTGTCAGGCATTGCTGGATGCTTCTCATGTCAAGGAAATACATGGGGGTATTTCAGCCTCGGTGTCAGAGCACACAGGTGATAGCTCAGAGGGGCAGGGGCTGTGTTGGGACACCATCACAGAACTTGGGTGTTGAGGTGGAAAATCAGGCTCATTCACCAACCTGCAACTGATTTGGGGAACTCTGAATAATCTAATGGAAGTTCCAAACCTGAGGAGTTTTACCAAGCCCAGACAACTGTGCTGTGGTAGGGACAAGTGAAGCGTGCTAGGCAGGCTGGTGAGGAGCTCTGCATGGATGGGCTAGCTTACCGTCCTGGCCTGGAGCTCCTCCCTGGCTAATTCTGACCGCTCAGCAGCCTTGCACAGTGCTCGAGGAGGCCTCAGGGAGCACTCTCCCCTCACTCCCTGGTTTGCATTAACCCGAGAAGTTTGGTTTTCTCACTGCCCCCTGTGTGCAGAGCTGCCCTGTGGCCATGAGCACACCTCTGTTATGGCATCGATGCTCCCCTCCTCCTGCTGTCAGTTCTGAGAAATGTTTCGGCGTCAATTATAGAACAGTTTTATGTGGAAAAAAGTCTGTATCTCAGTAATGCAGAGGGATATGAAAGTGCCTGTTATCACTCAAGGGAGTACCAGGGACAGGTTTGGTAAGGGGACCATTTATTTAGCAGATGCCCTGGCACAGCACCTCTCCTGGAAAGATGCTCTCTTACCCGACAGATCTCTCCACCCTCGGGGGAGCAGAGGAGGACTCAAGCACCTGCTCTCTATGTTTTCTCTACTATCGCAAAGATCAAGAAGGAAATCATTAGACAGACCAGACTTCCAGCTCCCATTATTTTTAACAGGCGTTGCACATCTAATTTGAAATGCACAATGCAAATATTTACCTTCAAGTGTCAAAGGAGACTATAAAGATCTTTATGGATCTTCACACGTCAAGGACTTAATTCATTAAAAATAATTATACATATGTGGGGATTACTTCCACAGTGGAGCTGAGATATGCAATCAGTTGCCAAGTATGAAAGTGCAACGTGCAAGCTATATGTCTGTGTGTCAGCTTTTATGTGAGAGAGGAGGGCTCCCTTATATTGGAACATATGTGTGTAAACAGGGCTGAGACGAGATCTCGATGGAATTCACCACTGAATAAATTAGACAAAGTCGCTGCATGGCACTGGAGACTCCTAATGCTACAGACAAGCTCTTTTGTGCTTGCCCATCTTCCTCACCTCTGCCTGCATACTCCACGTGCCTCTTCATTTTAGAATGAGAGCAGTTTTAGGAAGGAAAATATTAGAAATTGGCTTTGATTTTTCTTTGCTTCTCAGAGATTTCAAGGTGTCCAGCAATTTGTTTCCAACAGTGCCAGTTTTATAAGATTGGGGCTTTTAGCCTCAAATTTTGATTTATTCTGCGATAACAGACACACAGAACCTTCCCATCCTTGATCTGTGCTGGTTATTTAAGGGGCAGATGCTGCTGTTTTGAGCAGGTAACTCGAAAAAAATTTACTGCTGCAGTCAATGGCCAAGAGGAGGCTGTCAATTAAGTTTTCAGACACTAATAATCTCTTCTTACTTGTAAATCATGGGGACTCTGTTTTAAGTGCCTGGAAAACTTCAAGTATGAATCATGTAATAACAAGCACCTTCTTTTTCAGAAAATAATGTTAATAATTTAGTTGTCTGGTTTCTGCAAGGAGCATCTATTGATTTGACCTACTTGCACGTCACCCGCAGCCCCAAACTGTGAGAGTATCTCAGTGCTCATCACGCACACAAAAAAGTAGCGTTGAGAGAGCTGCTTTCCTTTCTCTTTGCTTGTGCTTGAGGTGTGCTGTCTTTGAAGAATAGCTGTCATAAAGAGGCATTTATTTCTCCTTGGGAAGAATCCCACTGCCATTTGCCTTGTCTCACCTACGAGGCAGCTTATGCCTAGGAGAAGTCCCCATGAACATCCTGCTGCCTTCACAGCATTGTTATGGTCCATCATGCCGGAGGGTCTCACGTGCCTGTGTGGCTGTGTTCAGGCAGGGACAGAAGGATCTTGGGTGATCAGGCCAGAGACGTCTTTTAGTATTACACCACAAATTCTCAATGTTACGTGATAATATTAATCTGCACTCAGTGGGGAGACAACTCTGAGAGCAGAGTTTGAGGATGAAGCGGTCACAGCAACATGTGCTATTTAACAGATTTTCAGCACAATGTGCACCAGTTGGTGAAGCCCTGGGACTAAGGCTATTTAGTCCACATTTTTTTTTTTTTTGGATAATAGATCTTATCTGTCTTTGTAGAACAAGTTTGCACTTCATAAAATCTTATAGAATTCCACTGGCTATAGTGACACAACCCAGCTGCTGTTGCTGGTAATGAAAGTTTTATGGCATATAGAGCACATTAGGACATTATTGTGAATCTGTTACAACATCAGACATTTGCCTTTGACACGAGAAGGGTGGCAAACTAATGATGAAATGCGCTCTGAGGGTACATCTGGTTTAATAGTGCCGATTACATTTGACACAGACAGGCATGAACCGTGTTATCTTCCATTTTTGCAAATAATATTTATTCCACAAAGAAGTTCACGCATGCAGAATAAATAGCACCTTCCTGGTGAAAGCATATAATTAGCTGAAATTCAAGAAGTGACAAATATTTGGTTTGCCTGAAAGTTACTGCATGAGATTCTCAAGTTTGAAGTATTTTGGAGACAGAAATGACAGCCTTCACAGCTTCATAAGTACCGAGTGCTGTGAAGTACAAGGTGACACAGGTTGCAGGTAACAGATTTGCATTTCTAGCTAATGTGCAAATTATCCACCTGGTTTCACCCTTCCCCTCTGTTCTTCAACCCCTTTTGTCCTCTTGGAGCTCTGCACTCCTCCATACTTAGAGGTGAGAAGAAGCTGGACCACTTTCTCAGTATCTAGGATTAAAACCTATCAGCTGTCAATGAAGCTGCTGAAAACATTTTTTTTCTGAAAAAAAACCCCACCCTTTTCCAATCAGAAAATGCTGTTGTGACTGAACTAACTTGTATTCTGTTAAGTTCTCTCTGTATTGTTGTTTTAGTTTATCCAGGGAAAAAATGAGAGCTCCTCATTTCAACAATAGTCGAATGGTTTGCTTTTCATTTTGAAATAACATTGGTTAAAAAAAAAATAAATTAAATCTATCAAAGTAAAATGCATCAAGTGACCCCAAATATTTATGAAAAATCCATCTCCTACTGATTTGATCTGATAAACCACAGGAGATTAATTAGTCCTGGTCATGTGACTTATCAAGCAGTAAATATGGCTGAAGGGATTTTGCTTTTTCCAGTGTAAGCCTGTATTTTCAAGTATTTATATAAAATATATAAAATATAGGGGAATTTGTTACACGGTAGCATTTACCACTGGCGTGATTATTTTATCCAAAATATGAAAATCTCCCCTTCACTGTGAGCCATACGGCTATTTTCATAATGAGAATAATTCAATGTAATTTTTCATCCATTAATTCAAAACTGCTCCTTTTCAATTGCTTTAAAGTAATTTGTACAGTAATTCAAAAAATAGTATGAAAATAACCTTTATTTCTCTTTAAGTCAAAGGGTACCACATAAACACTGAGTAATCTAGACCAAAATTGTCTCTCAGTTATGGACTGCAATGTCTTAAAATAGACCATATGCTTTCTCCTCTCCTGTAAAAAAAAAGAAATAAAAAAGAAAGAGGACTTTCCCCAAAGATATACATTGGCTGAGCTGCTCTTGTGCTCTGCTGCATCTTGAGGAGATCTGACATATGTCCGCAGGGTTTCTAGTTCCAGACAAGTGTCCATACAACAGAATCATTTAATTCGACTGTTAAGATGAGAAGAAATTAAACTTCCATAAAATCTGCTAACCATATCACACTCAAATATCTTTCCTCACCCTGCTCCATTTATGCAAATACATTTATAATGTTTCACAAACCAGCAGCATAGCAGCTTAAATGTGTAAAAATAAAACTTCTGTGGAGACATTAGCTTTAATGCATTTCAAAGCACCATTTTATTTTCCTATGGATTTTGCGAATTAAGGCTATATTGTGTTGGGTTTGGAATTTTTCTTTAGCTGTGGATTCCTGTCCTCACGTGCCTTGCAGACAACCCTTTCACAGCACGGTCCTGTTGCAGGTGAGGAGCACCCTCACCTTTGCCAGGCAGGAGTGTGTGTTTGATAAGGACGTCTGCTGGTCTGACGCTGTCACCATTCATCTTAAAAAGCTATTTCTGACTAACCGTCACAATAGAAACGCACTGTAATATGGCTACCAGGTTCTCTATTGATTTCCCATCAGATGTAATATCATGATTGTATATTACTTGTTTTTGCACTTTATTATTCCCTAGGATGTTAACTTTGAAATTTTAAAAGCACTTAGTTCTACAGCTGCAGCCCTAATACCCCTGCAAATTTCTCTTCTGTGTGCCACCCTGCCACTTTTCCCTCCCCTGTGGGCCCAGCTGGCCCCACGAAGGCGAAGAGCCTTTCCTGTGCATTTCTTCATGGCTCACAATGTATGAGGTGTGCAGTGGGTTCACGTGGCAAGGTTTTGGTAGCAGGGGGCCATAGGGGTGGCTTCTGTGAGAAGGATCTAGAAGCTGCCCTGTGTTTGGTAAGGGCCCCACTGCTGACCAGAGCTGAGCCAATAAGTGATGTTGTTTTGCACCTCTGTGAGAGCATATTTAATACAGGGAAAAAAAAAAAAAAAACACGTTGCGCCACGCAGCAGCTGGGAGAGTGAGAGGAGTGAGGAACAGCCTTGCAGGTGCATCGAGGTCAGTGAAGGAGGAGGGGGAGAGGTGCTCGAGGCACCAGAGCAGAAGTCCCCTGTGGCCTGTGGTGAGGACCATGGTGAAGCAGGCAGTCCCCCTGCAGCCCATGGAATACTATTGACCAACCATGGAACCATTCCAACCAAACCATTCCAACCATGGAACCAGGGTTCCATGCTGCAGCCTGTGGAGGAGACCATGGTGGAGCAAGTGGACCTGCACTGACAGAGGCTGCGGCCTGTGGAGGACCCCCCGCCGGAGCAGATTCCGGGCCAGACCTGTAGCCTGTGGAGAGGAGCCCACACAGGAGCAGGTGACCGGGCAGGAGCTGCTGCCTGTGGGGGACCTGTGCTGGAACAGTTTGCTCCTGGGGGATGGACCCCATGGTACAGAGCCACGTTGGAGCAGTTCTTGAAGAGCTGCTGCCTGTGGGAAGCCCACGTCGGATCAGTTCAGCAAGGACTGCGTCCCGTGGGAGGGACCCCATGACACAGGTGACAAGAGTGACCAAGAAGGAGCAGCAGAGACGAAGTGCTACAGACTGACCACAGCTCCCAGTCCCCCGTTCCCCTGCGCCACTCGGGGGGAGGTGGAAGAGGGCAGATGGGGGGAAGGTGTTTTTGGTTTCTTTCCTCTGTTTCTCATTTCTCCAGCTTGTTAGTAATAGGCAATAAATCTTACTGTCTCCCTATGCTGAGTCTGTTTTGCCCATCTAAGTAATTACTGTGCAATCTCCCTGTCCTTATCTCAACCCTTGAGCCCTTTTCATCGTATTTTCTCCCTGTTCCTCTTTGAGGAGGGGGAGTGAGAGGACGGTTGTGGTGGAGCTCGGCCGCCCACCCAAGTAAAATCACCACAAGGTGCCAGCTCCTGAAACACCTGAACATGGTTATAAAGGATGTGTCACTATTAGAAAAGGGCTTCTTAAACAGTACAGTAGAATAAATAGCTGTTCTCCCCCTTCCAGAACGTCTTCATGGAGGAAGAAACAGGTTCACTGGAGAGCCCTGCGCTGACAGTGACTTCAGGGGACTTGGCTTGGGTGTTGAGTCTCAGAGTCTCCCTTTCTGTTTCCTTGTGTCCATCTTGCCCCTCTGGACTTTCAGATCTTTGGGACATTCTTCTGCTGAATGCTTGTATTCTCCCTTCAGATGGGGCAACCTACATACTGCTGTAGATATCTGTAACAATACAAATCATCTGGACTTCCTTATAAAAATGTTTGACTGAATTCTCTGTTGTTCCCTGATGATATTCAGGAGGGCAACACATGGTACCTGCAGATGGATGGCAGCTAAACAGTCATTTAGAGTTGCAAGCAGAAGTGGAAGTTTGTTTTCATTCATTTTCTACTTCTCATTCAGATACAGCAAAACATTTATTAATCCTCCTCCAAACCATATGCCATATGTCTAATGAGTGGTAGGTTAAGTTAATCATATAAAACCAACCAAGTATAGCAAAAAAAAATCATTGCGGAGTAGGTGAAAAAGCTAATAATGTAGATCTGAGTTACTTAAATAAATGAAAGAAATGACGAATATGCAGGGTCAGGCCCTCCAAGAAGTTTACGTAAATATTGAGTCAGCTAAATTTTTTTTGGATGCTTGAGGTGGTCTCTTGACAACTTCTGAACTGCTGGCTGGGGCAGCTTCACAGCTTTTGTGAAGGCTCAAGCTGCAAATATTTCTGACCCTGGTTTGTAAGGTTTAGAAATTATCTTCAAGGCTTAGCATGCAAAGATATTTATATGCGACTTTATCACAGAGTTGCTTGAGGCTATAAAGAACCTGTATGAAATTGAACCCGGTGGTTTTCCAGGCTTGTCCATTCTGTAAACTTGAAGGAAAATTCAACATAACTTTTTTTTTTTTTTTGGTCTTTTGTCTAGCACAAGGAACAGGAATAGTCTTCCCCATTCTCTAGAATTACTTTTAATTCCTATGAGGTTAATTGCTCCATTTCTTTCTTTCTTTAATTTAATTTATATGATGTCTATCCATCATTTTCTCCACCATCTAGGTGGGGCATTGCTTATTTTATCATACCTGATTTGGTGAACCATTCTGAGGTTAAGCATGGCATCTACAGATCAAGAGCGCTCATGTCTCTGGTGTTCTGAATCACCCAACAGGTCCCTTCTTCACTGAAATGAGTCTCGGAAACCAGAGGCAGTCCAGGCAAGATACATGCAGGGCCTGGGAGATATTTCTGAAGATGTTTTTCAGAGTCCACAGTGACCAGCGGTTGTTCTGGTCACTCTTACAAGCCTGCTATAGTGAGTTTATCTCAACTAACCCCCACGTGAGTTTTCTAGACATGTTTTAGTGAGAAGTGACATGACTGTTTCTCTTCAACTATAATGACACAGCACATCTGCAAACAGCATGGGAACACTGGAAGCATTTATTTATTTATTTATTTATTTATTCATCACCATTTTACTAGTTTTACCAGGCTGTGGTATCCATTCTTGCTGGGACAGAAAATATAGTCTGTGAAAAATGAGTGTTGACAAATTCTGTGCAAATTTCCGTGTCATTCAGTGCCAAGTCATAACTTGCAACAGCTCTTTTATTCTCTAGAAATTAGCCTGCACTGCTTGCCAAGATGCAGTAGTTCTGTGGCTTGTGCAAAGAGCAGTAGCATGAGACCATCATATTCCTTTCACTTGAGCCCTTATTTGACCCAAAGATTAGATTTCGTTTCCGTAAATTCAATATACTACTAACCTACTACTCCAGCTAGGCCTTCAAGTCCTTCACTCTCTAGAAATTATGCTCCCATTTAATTATAAATATTTATAAAACCCCTGTGATCTTTAAAAATGTGAGAACTATCTTGGTGTTTATAATTGCTATAAAAAATACCCCAACCCCACTAATTGAATGAATCTTTCAAATGTGAGTAATTTTTTATTTGAATTCTACATCCTTATGTATTATGTAACAATTAGTAATGATGTGATGGATAATTTTTTTGGAACAGTTCCTGATTCCATTACTCAACTACTCGATCGACCAGTAATTATGAATCATATCTTTAATTAGCTGCCGCTCTTCAGCAACATATGAAAGCCAAGGGCATAAAGTAATTGGCATAAAAGTTTTCCTAATTAATTTATCTGTCCATGTGAGTAACCGGGACTGGAGTCAGGGGAACATTTATAACTCCAGGAAGGCCAGCCCTAAAACCCAATGTCAAATGAGATTTATATTTCTGAATTACAAAAAGAACAACAACAAGCCACAAAATTACATTATCCCCAACTCCAACAATACAGCACATAATGCGTTGTTCAGAGATGAGCAAAAACTTCTTATTGATCCAATTCATTTTCATCGTATTCTCCAGTGGGTCTTTGAAATCTCTCTGGCTATTTCCCTCATTCCACATAGTAACAGTAATCAAGCACATTAAGCAATTCATTAAACAACAGCCCCACTGACCACAGGGAGTATTACAGCTAACATTCATTAGGCAGCTAGCAACTTTATTTAAGCAGAACAGAGCTCTGGAGTGCAAGACAAAACTCTTTGTCTTTCAGGACGAGTCTATGGCCCACCTAGGCAGTACTGTATGTGCTTTTCAAAAACTATAAAACCTTAAAGCTCACTTGCACAGACAGTGCCTTTTTCAAGGAGCCGCCTGGGAGAGAAGACAAAATGGACTGTGTGCTGTTTTCATTCTCAGCCTGCCAAAGATTAAGTTAAAATCTGAGCTCATTGTTAAGTACGGGTTGTTAAGATTTATGTCTGATATAAAACTAAAACCTTACAGTATTGATATTTAGGTCCTATATTTTTCAGATCTGATTTCAAGAGGGCAGAAGTTGTAAAGCATCCAGGTTTGTTCATTTGAATATCCTGTCTTGCCTGGCGCTTTGCAGTAAAAATGATATATATTGTCCTTCATAATAACAGAGGAAAGGCTAAAACAACAACGAGAAAAAGCTTTCCTACAAACAACGATTACAAAAGTCTTAGAAAAGTTTCACTAATATTTGGCCAATATGCCTACGTGGTGTTTCTGTCCTAATTAACAAAGGATCTCTACATTTGTTGCTCGGTTATTTATTTATTTATTCTATTAAGTCAGACCGTATTACAAACATGAGGAGACAAAATTAGAAAATATTACACAGCATTACTATTTGTATAAGGATTCTTACAAAAATCCAAGCTATTTTCTTAAAAAGTTGATGCTCATAAAGCATTAAGCCAATGTTTAAGTAGCTATTTCCATGGTCTATTCAGTGAATCCATGGAATGAATATATATGCACAAAGGTAAAAACAAACACTTTCCCCTTCTGTACTGTATTATTTTCTATTACCCCTATGAAAGCATAACCAGGTTTGGCACAGTTACTATTAAATCATAACAACGCTTAAAATGACTTGGCTTCTCGGATGGTGTAACTTAGCATGACTCCCTTGATTTCAGAGGAACTAGATAAACCGAGAAGCTGATTCATTTTGTCACAGCCCTATTCTGGCTTTAACAGCCTCTACTACAGCATTCATGTTATTCTATATTGCTGGCGTAGAAATTATTAAAAGAGTATTAAAAAAGAATTAATGGCACTACTGATTACTGATACCTATGACTGGAGGGTCCAGTCAACCCTGCTTTAATTTGAAAAGGCATTTCGGGGGGTGGGGTTGGGGGTGATTAATTATTTGAAATCTGGTGATTAAACCTGCAAACCAACTTCTTCTAAGTAACTTTTTCTGCCAGGACACCAGTTTTCTTTCTAAACCTTGTATCTCACTGGCAAAATACCAGAGTTATTTCTTCCAGCTCATATATATTGATTAAGTATTTGAGATGGTGCCTTCCATAAATAATAAAATAAAATAAAATATGACATTTTATACTGTATCCTGTAGCAGAAAATACAAAAATAAAACATGCCAAATCTGATAGACTGGTGCAATGAGAGGCCTTTTGGATATGGGCTCAAGGCTGGCTGCAGTCTTGCTCTCTGGGCTCTGGTGTTCAGGCCAGTGAGAAGCAGAAGGAACCTTGCCAGAACTGTGTTTGTCCCCTGTGGCTGGACACAGGCCTGAGGAACAGGAATTTCCCGCTGAGGAGAAACTGTGGGGCAAACCTATTGTTCTACATTAAGGAACATGAAGCTTGTCAAGCAATAGGGCTTCATCCCAGAAGATGGCTGTGGAGGGTTGCCTGACTTTCCTTTAACTGCTTGTAGGAAAGGGTGTCCAGAGGCAGATAGCTGGTGGGCCAAAATGCTGGTGTGACAATGAGCACCAGCAAGTGGTGTGGCCTGATGGGAGAGCGCCGAAATCTAATACAGCCCATCAGGCCCTGCTGCCTCCCGTGCCCTGCTGCTCACAAGCGCTATCACTCATAAGAAACCATCAGAAAATAAGACATTTATCTCACTCAGACATCTTGACAGTCTTGTGAGCAGAACGCTTTCGGTTGTATGACTAAATATTTTGGGATAACATGAACCCTGGGTCCACGATTCTAGCTAGGCAATTCAACGCCCATACAATAGCAGCAGCTCTAACATTGTTATGAGATTTAAAGGGCAGAGAGTGTTTTGTGCTCTTTCAAGACACAGAGTCTGCGATTGCAGCTCTGTCAAGCTATCCATGGAAAACAGAGCTGGTGACTTATTTTATTAGCAACAGAAAGTATTACAAAAAGTGTATCTAACACATACAGTTGACTGCCTGTATTTTCTAAAGTAGTCGGATGTGATACTGGCACAAAAATGCATTTGTACTAAGGCAGAGAGTTTATTATATATGATGAATGGCACTGAAATATCAGTTTTATTCTTCTTGTAAAAAGAGGGGCCATAACTCATGACAGGTGCAGTCTCCAGATGCCAATAGTGCTATTGGTTTCAGGGCCAGTGTCAAGAAGACAGGAAATTTTGCTAATTCCCTCGATTATATTATTATATTCTTAGCTGTATTGAGACAGGTTATCATAGAAACATAGAATCATAAAGGTTGGAAAAGATCTCCAAGACCATCTGGTCCAATCATCCCCATACCACCAATGTCACCCACTAAGCCACGTCCCTAAGCACCACGTCCAGCCTTTCTTTTAACACCCCCAGGGATGATAATGCCACCACCTCCCTGGGCAACCCGTTCCAGTGCCTGACTGCTCTTTCTGAGAAGAAATGTCTCCTAATTTCCAACCTGAACCTCCCCTGGTGCAACTTGAGGCCATTCCCTCTAGTCCTATCACTGGTTATCTGTGAGAAGAGGCCGACCCCCAGCTCCCCACACCTTCCTTTCAGGTAGCTGCAGAGAGCAATAAGGTCTCCCCTGAGCCTCCTCTTCTCCAGACCAAACACCCCCAGTTCCCTAAGCCACTCCTCACAGGACTTGTGCTCCAGGCCCTTCACCAGCTTCGTAGCCCTGCTCTGGACATGCTCCAGGGCCTCGATGTCCTTCTTGTAGTGAGGGGCCCAAAGCTGAACACAGCACTCGAGGTGCAGCCTCATCAGGGGAGAGTACAGGGAGACAATCACCTCCCTGCTCCTGCTGGCTGCACTATTCCTGATACAAGCCAGGATGCTGTTGGCCTTCTTGGCCACCTGGGCACACTGCTGGCTCATGTCCATGGAATCATTGCAGTGAAAATGTATGTTTAATATTATAATACCAAAAATGAAATGCATGATGCACTTCTGGCACCTTTCAAGCATTCATTATACAGTGAACCCTTGGGAGAACACAAAGGGTTTATTTTATTTTTATATTCTTTTTGGTATTTGGAATGTTTGAAGACTGCTTTTGTTGCTGTTATTGTTGTTGTTGTTGTTGTTATTATTATTATTATTATGTTGGGAACTTTTAAAGATCTCTGCTGTAATGATATCTGTGCATCTGGAGGTCCTCTTTTATATATATATTTTCATGGCACAGAATCATTGAACACTGCCGTGGGCCCTGGCACAAAATTTCCTGCTTCTTTCTTTCCTTCCTAGTTCCTGATAATGTTATCCCCAGGTTACTTGCTCTGCATTCCTTTACAACCTTGAATACTCCTCCCAGACTTAGGATAATAATACTCTTTAATTTTAGCTTTAAAGGTGAAATGAGGCAAAGAATTTACTTGTCCAAAATTCCCAAAGGGAAACTATCGGAGTGCAAGGACGAAAAGCTGGCTCACCCACGTTCCAGGAAAATGCTGTAATCACTGGACTAGTGATCGTTTAATAGCTTTCAAATACTTTTTTTACTTTTTTTACTTTTTCTTCTTACTCTGCACTTTTAATTATCTCATTGATTTTAAAGAACTCCCGTTGCCTTTTGGAAAACCTTGAAAAGCATTCATTTTTAGAAACAATTCTGCTGATATGTAGTTTACCTCATATAGCTTTCTTCCTTTATTATTATGCAAATGCTTTTGGAAGAGAATCAGTGCACTTCTGAAGAATTGCCCTGCTAAGACTGCTTATTTGTGTCTGAAGCCGTTCTCATCTTGTTCTTGTAAATGCAGGAGCAAGAGTAGAACATGCAGACTACGGATCAATTTCATATTTTCCTTACGTATTTTGTGAAAGTGTCTTGAGAGACTGAGAATTTGCAGCTCTATCTTATCTGAGGTTCAGATTTTACTTTCGCTGAGTTTTTACAAAAATGGCCTGTATACGAAAAGGTTTGGCTGCATTTGAATCACACTCTCCTGCTGATCTCTACTGTGACAGAAGGGATCAGCTGAGCTGCTTTAAATGACAGTCACCACAGGAGGATAGGAAGGGAAGGGGACTTGCCATTACTTACAGCCCATCAAAACACAAGTCTGACTTTATTAATATCTTCAGTGTCCAACACAACATGCACACAACCTACCCAGCAAAACACAGTCTAAATTTCTACGCAGTGAGTACAAACTGGTTGAAGACTTCTGTTCAGAGAATGGTCACCAGCACCTCTCTGCCAGGAGAAGCTGCAGGTGGGCCTTGCAGCACGTGGTGCTGAGTCCACTCAAGGCTTGAGTGGAGGCCGGTCTCATTGTAATTCCCATGATGGAGGAGAAAGTAAGTTAGGAGGGGTTTGAGCTTGGGATGGGAAGCAAACATCAGGGAGGTCAGGGTTCAGGAAGATACTAGAAATTGCTTGCTTGCTGCTACACCCCTCTCTCTGCCGTAGAGCTTCTTGACATTAGTTGCTTTTGAATTGCTTCCCTTTCCGCCCTGCTCCCCCAGAACATAGCAGGTTAACAAAAATTAGCTGTATACCTACCATGGGTAAATGAGGTTGCCCTAGTTGCATCACTGTGCAAGTGTTGAGGTACGAAATCTCTAAAACATTTTAATGTTTTGATGGTGCTGTCAAGCCATCATTACATTCCCTCTAATTACATCATCCCTTCCTGTTCCTGTCTCCTTACTCAATCTTGCACATAGCGATTAAACTCTTGAGCCAGAAACTGCCTGTCAGTGTGTGTGCAGAGGGCCTGGTACAATGGTGTGTGTGCTTGGCTCATGTCCAGGTGCAAGTGTAATATATCTAACAAATAATAACACAGAGCTCAGCTACTTTTGATATGCACATATGCAGTATAATCTGCTTTTTTCTTAGCACTTAAAAATGCTTAAAATGATACCATCAGTTTCTTTGGTAGGCTTCATGGCACTATGTCTCCTCCACAAACTCTTAGAGCTTCAGAGGCATTTAGGTGCCCGATTCCTGTTTCGTTTCACCAAATACCTCTGAGGAAATGGGGTTACACTTCTAGGATCTACAGTATCTATCCAAGATCTAACATCTACATAGCACCTAGATTGCAGCTGAGCGCTGCCCACAAACATGCCTAATTTTGTCCTTGCATCAGACTTCCAGCTTTATGTTTTCAATTGGGCCATAAAAGTGAACACAAATGAATCCTATAGGACTGAAACCACATTATATATATATATATTTAAATGAATTCTGATTTCATGGATGGGACTTCAGGCTGTTCTGCCAGAGACGTGGACTCTTGCCAGTCTTGAATCACGTCTAAATCATTAGTTGCTCAATTTCTGAATCAATGTATTACAATATTGCTTCTTTCTAGCAGCATTTAGAGCTTTGCTGTTGAATATCGTTGTGAGGCACTCTCAGTGAAGATGCTAAGTTAGAACTTGTGCACAGAAATCTGCCACAAAGATCATCATGAAAACCCCATTCTGATGCATTAAACTCCATTGCAGACAGTGACTCCATGGCTTAGAGAGGATCTGTTAAATTTCAGGTGCCCACCTTCTTTCAGTAAAACGTGAGAGATAAGCAGCTAGAAATGAAACATTTTACAGCTTTATTTTTAAACCTACCACAGCAACTTTCTTTTTATCTACTAAGATACTGCATTCACACTGTGCCTATTGGAAAAGAAGATCCAAATTGATGGAAATGACAGGAAGTGAATGACTTCGTTAAGTCATAATAATTTATTGGTGTTATTTAGTCCTCTGCAACACTTTATTAGTAATAAGTACATGTAGTAATTGTGTAGTTCTACCTTCTCCAGTAGTTAGGAACATGCAAACAAATTTTAAATACGTCATCCTATATCTTCTTTTTCTAAAAAGACTTCATGAGTGTCAATGTGGTTTTGCCATTTTTTTTTCATACCTTTCTTTAAATTTACTGAAGTGTATTTTATCGGTACTTTTCACCATCTGTTTGAACAACACTGGAGCAAGTGAAACTATTTACTAAAGCACTGTCTTACTGTATTGTCACCCAATATTAACATAAATTTTCTGCACTTTTCCTTATGTTGGACTGACAAACACTCAAACAAATCATCTGAGACATTTCTATATAAATATCCAGATATAAAACTCTTCTTAATTAGAAAGCCATTCACTGCTTTTGTAAGGATATGTAGAGTTTTCTTGTTGCATGAAACTTGGAAAGTTGTTTTTTTTTTTTTTTTTTCCCAAAGCTTTACCAGTTGGATCTTGGAATAATATGTTGTCAGCCAACTCCTGACAGCAGCACGAAGTGACTAGATGCATAAAACCCTTCTTATCCAGGGCTGTCCTGGACTCTTATCCTGGAGCGTGGTACATTGGCAGCTTTATGTCACATTGAAGGATCCTGCTCCAGCCCAGCACAAAACCAGTGGGCATGGGGTAACAATGCCGGAGCAGAGACTGGTGTTCCCAAATCCCTGTCTCTCTCCTGGGAGACCCAGACCAGGGCAGAGGTGCTCTTGGCCAAGCCATTTGAACCAAACCCCAGCACTGTGTTTCAATGTTAAACATGTATATGGAAAAAAGACAATAATCCACGTTGAGACATATGCCCAGTGCTGCGATTCAATAAAGACTTCCTCTCTGAAAGCTTTACTTTCATTTGCAGCCACTCCACACATCGTTATTTGGCACATGCTTTAGATCTTTAAAGTGTGTAAGTGTCGGTTTTGTTCCTTTCAGCCAGTCCTTATTCTTCCCCTGCCCTTAACACCCCCTGGCTGCTCCGCTCCCCTCCCACCCACAGCCTCCAGCTCCTCCCCCCCACCTCTGGCATTGCAGAGCCACTGCCTCAAACTATATAAAACCCTTGGCCTCAAACCAGAGAAGACCTAAATGCAGGAAAGTAAGGATAAATTAAAGTGACAGGGTCTCAGCAGTGGAAATTAGTGCAACTCTTCTAATTGCATGTCTAGCCTGAATGATGGGATACTTAATTCTTACACATCCCAGACAATTGCTTTATACTAACATGAGCTCTGGGAAAAAGGCAGATTCCAGAGACATATGGAGCAGTAGATGGAGTGGAAAAATAAATCAGTTGTCCCAGCCACAGTGGAAAAAATGCTTTATCTGCACTGTTAATATAAGGTGTTGCCACCATTAAACAAAACTGATAGTGTCTCCTCCATCCATTCTTACTATAAAAATAGAACATTAAATAATTAAGTGGCCAAGTGGGCTTTAGGCTCTATTTGTTGTTACTTTAACAAGAAATGAGCTTTGGGTGAGGAGGTTACATTCCTCTAGTTAGTGGACACAGCCCTAAATACAGGATCCCGAGAGACATAGTCGGGGGAACAGAATGCTCTACTCCACTTCTATAAGGACTGCTAATAAAAGGCTTCAAAACTAGCATGGGTTCTTATATCTATTTAACCTTTTGCCCCAAGAAGCAAAGAGCATCTGGTTAAGTGGAGAGTAAAAGCACAGCTACTTTTCATTATCAAGGCTTAGAGCCAGACTATGTGGAAGCCTGAGCTGCCAAGCCTGGGTTAAATGCTTGTTGCCTTCACTGCCTGAGGCCATCTAGCGTGTTTAGAAATGATTAAGTACTGCAGCCTAGAAAGGACCTGTCCTGAGCGTTCATCTCTGACTTCCAGCAGAAAAGAGAGCCTGGCAATGACAGAGGCAGATGGATGAGTCTCATTAGTATGGTGAAGCAGCGAACCAGACTGCCTTCACAGAGCTGTCCAAAAAAAAGAGAGCAAATTAAAATAGGAGCTGAGAAAACCAATGAGCAAGTGTTTTAACTCTCTGATACCTGGATTCATCTCCAGCAGGTTAGGCAGCTGGCTGTCCTTCCCAAGAACCTCTGATCCATAAACAGGTGATGAACACTTGGCAGGCACAGAAATTTCCACCTGTCCTTATTTTCACTTCTGTTGTTTTTTTTTTTTTTTTTGGCCGGCTTTGGAAAAATGTAGGGTGCTTATTCATACTATACCTCACACACATCTACTTTGAATATTCTATAGTATGGCAAGTGCGAAGTAAAACATCCTGCACTTGTAATATTTCTATCCATGCTTAAATCATTATCAAAACCTACAAAGTATGATAATCAAATCATCGCAGAGAATTAGGGCATACAACAGCATGGAGATGTCACCTCTTTTTGGTAAACGTTAGACCCACATGAATGATGGCAGCATGCAGCAAGAGGATTGCAGAAAAAAGAATATCTTGCTGAATGGGACATTATCTGAAACATACTTGCCCCAAAAGCAGCAGTTCTAGCAGTGAAATGCCAGAAGCCCTGGTACAAGAGGTTGGGAATTCAGTGACATCAGATTCACCACCCTGCAAGTCTTCAGTGCGATGGACTGGCAAACCTGCAGCTATTTTCAATGAGACTTTCTGCAAGACTGATGGAAAATTATATCAATTTATTACCTGCCTTGATTTGTTTGAGTTGATTCGGGCACCATCTAGCCATGAGAAGTGAAAGAAAAAGCATTTGAATAATTCAAAGTGCAAATTGCTGCATGCAAGGCAGCCATTTTGCTTTGTCTTTTCATGCAAGATGAATAGTGTAGCACAGTAGAAACGTAGCTAATGCCCTTCATTTTTCTTTTGATGAGGTAAGTAGGTTCACAACCCACAATTTAAAAGAAGAAATTTGAAAGCAGAAATCTAGGACCTTCTCACTGTAAACGAGGTAGCAGAGCTGCCCCCAACTAAAATAACACTGCAACAGACCTTTCAAAAATCAAGATTTTGTTATAAATGAAAATATATGTTACAGTGTTGGCGTCTGAATACTCAGGATTATATTGGAGGAGGTGTGGAAGAAAAAAAATCATTCTCCACCACAGGTCTTGTTGTCAGTAAAGGAATGGATGGAGTCACCTATGAAAAAGACCTCAGGGAAGTTTTGCTTTTCATAAAGCCATAGAAAAAGCCTTCCAAAATTGTTGCATAACGTAAGATTCTTGGGCACTTCTTAACATCTGTGAAGTCTACAAGGACATGATTTTCCAGCGTGCTAACATCTCTGTGCAGTCCCACTTCTTGTTTCCTACTCAGCTCTTCTGTCTTGCAACACTTCCGTGTTTGTTCAGAGACTTCATTTTACCATTGTCATTGTGCCCAGGAGGGCTGGGAAATAGAAATGTTATTATTATTTTCTTTTAATGTGACTTTTTCTACTCAAAATGAATCAGAGATCAATGCTCAAGTGGCACTAGGAGCCTAAATGTTTCTGAGGAGGAGGAACAAAATTACTTCTCTCTTCCAGTGAAAACGAGCCACTGCAATGAGGACTGGGAAACTGTGGGAGTTTCCACCTCCTCCCCAGCTCTTAGGTTATTTAGCATTCAAAGTAGGAAAGATGACCTAACAGAGTATCTTTGACATCCCCTTATTTTCACCTACCACCTTCTCCCGCATGGCCCCCTCCACCACCCTGTGCTAGACCACTGACCTCCATCAGCTGCTCATTCCCTTGTTCTGGGCCAGAATGAGGCTGTCAAAAACCCTCAGTCACACAGGAGGAGAGTATTCTTTTTGAATCATCTCACAGAGATCATTATGGGACCTAAAAATCTATGGAAATACTTGTTGTTCACTTCTTGTTTAGCTAATAGAGAGCAACGCCTTTTTTTTCTTTCTTTTTATTTTTTTTATTTTTTTCTTAACTGCTTCAATTTAAGGTTATGTAAGTTAGTGATTAACTTTCAGGTTTCAGGGGAGGCCACTGTGGGCAACTAATCTGAGCTGTGATAGAGCAATAGCACAGACAATACCGATTTCTTATTCTTAATGCTTGTTTGAACTAGAGCATTTCCTTTTCTGAAAATCTAATCTTAAATCAAAAGCTGCTTCAGATAGTGAATTAAAAGTAGTTCTTAATAAGTTCCTCCAGTGGTCAGATGCTTTTGAGATTAGATAATTATAATTTCTCACTAATCTGAATGTATCGAGTTTTAACATCCAGCCATTCATCTGAACACCTCAGACATTTTGATGGAATGCCGGCTGTAGCAAGAGTTTTAAGGCTTCAAACCGCGATTTTTCAGATGGGTGCCTGGAAGAGTTAGGGCTTGCTAATAAAAGAAATACTTTTAAATAAATTGGTTTAAAATCCAACTGCTAGCCCCCAAAATGGACTTAGGTGTTTAAAGTCTCTGAAAATATCAGTTGAGATACCACCTAACAGTGGCAGTGCTAGAACCCGCAGCCCCTGCTGTTTTTTTTTTTTTTTTTTTTCCCTGAAAAGCCTGAGGCAGAAGAGGTCAAGCACTCTCCCCAGGGATGTAGAAGCTCCGGTGCAGGAGGGGCCCAAGGAGGACAGCATTGCATGGAAAGCTCCCGTTGCACTCCCATGGCAGAGCATGGAGAAGACCATAGTGCACCCCTGTCCAGGCATCACCAGCTGGGAGCCTGGTTTGAAGGCAAGAGGAGAAAACCATGTTATTGCCTTTCCTCAGGGGTTTCAGGAACATGGCAGCCCTTCACTTCTCTTATTGAGAGGCATATTTAGTGGAAAGGAGAAGGGGAGAGGAGAAGGACACAGCTGGGAGATGGGAGGGGGGCTGGTGGAGTTGGAGCCTGCAGGCAGCTCTCTCACCTTGGCCTGAAGGTTTCTACCCAAGTGTCACCCTGAGGAGACAGTGCTGGTAGTGACACCTGCAACCACTCCCACGTACGCCTGACTGCAAGCTGTGGGAGCACAGACAGCATGTCACGAAGCTGGGCAGATCTACCTGGAAAATACCATTTAGCCCTCCACGTTCAGGCAGGCTTATGACCTGAGAAAGGTTGAGTGATGAAAGTCCAGCAGAGCCAGCGCTGAGGTCGCAGGTGGGTGGCTGTGATGGGAAGCGGCCTGAGCTCCTGCCATGGCTTACATTTAGGGATGAGGATCTGTGTGCCTCTCTGGCAGCGCGAACTGGCGCAATCAGGCGCTTCCCTGATTTGCCAGATCTCACGCAGAAGCAAGCTGCTGACTGAAGGCTACAGAAAAGGGAGATCTCCTCCAAAAAATATTTGGTGCCAGTTGTAAGAAAATGTTCACCGGCAGGGGTCAGGAATTATACTGCCATGATGACCTCTGAAGAAGAGAGAAATAGTGGTAGATTTACAATCAGATTTAATTACATATACCTAATTGACCATGAAATTTTATCATTAGGTAACTAACCTCTTTTAAGTAGGAAAGGTGAATGATGGAGTGACACTGCCTCATTGACTATTATTGCTTCACCTGGATTCCTGTGTCTCCCTAATGCATCTACTAATCCTTTAGTTTAACTTAATATCAGGAAGAAGTCAGCTTTGTTCAATCCATTTGCAAAATGAGAAGATGACAATTTTTCCCTTATACACTGGTATTTATTTTAACTAATAACATGAAAAAGAGCACTAGACTTAATCACTTTCAATCAATGTCAGCTACATTATTAGTTAATGGGAATTTATACTGCATAATATTATTTGTTTGTGAGCCATTTTCTGATGTGTTACATCTAGTTAAATGTCTTATCCTTGTAGTATGTTTTAAATAGAGAAAAAATGAAGGCTAGAATCAGTGAATTTGTAAACATTGACATACAGAATTAATTTTATTTAATGAGGGAATAAGTCAGCAACGTAGGAGCATGACTTACTTCTGCAAACCACATGTAGTAAACTCTATTTAGAATCATATTTTGCTTTTTAAGTCTTTTGCCAGATGATCCTGAGCAGATGATGATTTCTACAATAGTCTTTAAAATTAGTATTTATATATAACATATTATTTATATATAAATCTAACAATTTCTAGATGTTTTGTGGCTGTGCAAACTTCTTAAGTGACACAAATATATCCCATACTCCAGCCTCTCTTGTGCACACCTGTTTATTGCATCTTCTTGATGTAATCTCATTTCTGTCATTTGACAATCTGGGTGAACATTAAAACCTGCAGTCTTGCCTTGAATCAAGTGAAGTCAAATCAGAAAAAAAATGCATTGTAACAAACCTGTCTACAGCAGAATTGCCCTGGATTTTTGCATTTACCAATATTTTCCACACTTACTTTGACCTAATATTCCCTCTCTGCTCCTATACATCTCATTCTCCCTTGCATCATCCTAATCATTAACTAAATGGCTATGAGTAACAGTGGAGTAACAAGTAGATGGAGCCTGAATGGGAAAGGAATGAACTATGTGACATAACTCTTTTTCTTAAAAAGACTTCCTCTTCCATTATTACTTTACAATATAATAAAAGGCTGGCCTGAAAGTTAATAAAGAGAGCATGTTTACTAATTAGGCTTTATTCTCATTGGTCCTTGTTAATTGCAAAATATCAATCTATCTTACTTATGAATATGCAAATGTATGTCAGAGTGGCACAAGTTTCCAGTACACAGTACTCTGCTAGCTTTAATTAGATCAAAAGTGGGTCCAGCTCAATTCAGCAAGATGGGCCCTACTCTTTAATCACGAAAATAAGTTTGTCTCCTAACAGTATCTTCTTTTGACAGTCAGCAAACACTAATTAACAGACATAGCTATATTAATTGCATTACTCCACTGTATTCTTATCAGCTAGCTGATGTTGCCTGTTTGCTAATGCAAATAGTTGCTGCTTTGGTAAAGTCAACTTGCAAAAGTCTTTCTAATGCTAACTAGCAATCAATGCATATAAGATTTCTAAGATTTCTGTAGGGAATTCTGCATAATAGATGTATTCTGTCTTTTGAGGTATCCACGGCCATTTAGTATAATTATTCCTTAGAGCTGCACCTATCATATTATCAGCTTTTTCAGAGGATAAAGAACACAACTTATTTGTTTAAGAACAAAGGACTATAATCATTTCCTTTAGGAATCACTAAATCACTAAGTTAAATGAAGATGTATGACCCAATGGAAAACTTGCATTTATAGTAATTATGTTTTTTTTTTTTTTTCTTAAGAATCCTTTAACATCTCTTAAAAGGCAACCTACTGGTTTTACAAAGTAGTGACTTGACAGCCTTGGAGACTGTAATCCCATGGAATGGGTTTTACATGAACTGTGCTAGGCAAAGCCTCCCAGTCTGCCCTGTCCATGGGTTTTGCCTTCAGTCCTATTCTTTGGGGCCACTGGGAAGGCCAAGAGGGTAATCCAGTCTCTGTGTTCATTCAGCTCCTAAACTCCCTGAGATTGCCAACACGGATGTTGATTTATGCCACTTGCAAGGGAGTTTTCGTTGTCTAGACAATAGGCTGCCATGAACAAGACTGAGACCACCCACTCCTTTCACATAGACTGCCGAACAGCCCTCCCCAAACTGTTAAAATTTTGTCCTTACTGGTTAGCACTGGTATCCTAAAAGGGAGCAGTGCAATAGTCCATCGGGTGACATCTCTCTCCGCAGCCAGCCTGACCTGTTTCTCCTTTGCTCATGTGCAAAGTGGTCCATGATGAATGCATTGAGATAAACTTATATTGTGCACATATAAACGCCCATATGCTGCTAAAGCAGGGTAAAGCTAGGCGTGCAGATTTTAGGCAACACCATAGCTAGGCTGGCCTCCACAAATTTATAACTGTACTTTCTTAATAACAGTGTCTTCTTGCACTTGGCTGTGGGAGGATTTGAAGTGAGAGATTATCCAGTGCTAAATGCACTCCATCAGCTGGAGACCACTGTTAGAAGTTGAGCTAGTGTTATTTTAAGACCACATCTTTTAACCTTGCAATGTGGAAGGCAACACAATCAAAAGGGCTCACACACCTCAGTGTGTTAGCTGGGTGTGTTAAGATGGCAGGCGGGTTGGAATTAGATGATCTGTAAGGTCCTTTCTAACCCAAACCATTCTATGCATCTATACTGAGGGAAAATCCATGTGCCCTCTTTGTATTGCAGCACCAACACTACTACCATTGGAGCCACACCGGAACAGAATAATGCTTATCATTTTTCCTGGTATAAGCAAGACTAACATGGTTTGGGGCTAGTATTCCCAAGTGGAATCAACAAATGAAATTATTATGTATTATTTATATATTTACGGGTATACCTTCACACAGCTGACATTTTAATGAATGCCTACAGGGAGGGAGTGGAAGTGATAATGAAACCTCCACGTCAAAGCCTCTTCAGCTTTCTCGTGTAGCTGGGAAACCCCTTTATTCTCCCCCCACAATATGTTTGTCTTTCCTTTTTTTTTTTTTTTTTTTTTTCCTGGATGGGAAAAGGAAGTAGCAAAAGGATGCTAAAATACTAAAGGTTAGTTAAAGTGTACAGTTATGTACAACAATGATGTATTTTTCAGATTCTATCCATTTTTTAAATAACATTTTAATCTTGGTGCATGGTTATAAGGGAAAATCTCAGTACTACTTCTGATTATCTTTTTGTCCTTTTTCCCTTCTAATATGATATTTGGAGTAGGGAACCTGGTCATGCAGAGTCCATAATTTCTACAGTCAGTATGAAACCTGAAGACTGTCTCATGGCAGGATGAATTTTGTATAGGAATGCCAAATGAGCCTCAACTTTTGCAAAGGACATTTTAAGATTCAAATGAGTTTTTGTTTTACCAATAGTCTTTTATGCACATAAAGCTGACTGTTCTGTGTATTATAACTCAGTATTATGCTAGTAGATTCATCCAAGCAACTTTGCTAAACATTACTTGGATAGAACTTTCCACGCCAGAGAGACAGTGTATTTTTTCCAGGTTTCAGTTAAAACTGACAGATCATTTCTGAGGAGTAGGCTAGTGAAAAATATGTTTTCAGATGTCAAATAATACATTTTCAGGCATGTACTTGATAATTGTCAGAGACTTCTTTTTTATTTTTTTGGTAGAAATGTACCTATTGCTGTCCCTGTGAAAATTTTGCTTCAGAACACGTACTTGCGGGTTGCATGTATTCTCTAGACATTTCTTGGAGGAGTCTTCTCAGCTGAACATATTGTACTTTATATGAACTACTCTTTACTTTTATCTGCACTACTCGTTAAGCCATAGCACAAAAGCGATCAAAAACTTGTAGCTCCACGGCTGGCTCAGCCATCAGGCTAAGAGACAAGGAAGAATTATGCTGTGGGACCCAGTGCTAAAAATGGAACAACTTGATCAGTTAGACACTTATTGGGATCCTACTTCAAAGCCCTAACAGGCAAAGGAGGGAAGTGAATCTACGTGCTTCCCCACTCTAACAACAGGTATGATCTGAACTAGGCTTCCCTGACAGTGCTGCCCACCTTCTGCATTCAGTACTGAAACAGATATGGATACTGATTACGCTTCTCTGGTCTGGTGATAGGAATCACCACCCAAGAAACAGTTTTTACCTCAGTCATTGTCACCTCAGTTGGTTTGGGGCGAAAGCACCCACCTGACAGACTGGGGGAATACCTGCCTAAAATAACTGATGCTCTCTGGAGAGGCTGAGGCTGAGTTCATGGTACAGAGGAAAGTATTGCATCTCCTACCTACCGGCAGGTTAATCTAGTGACTGCACCCTTGGGTAAAAGGGCACAGATGCCATCCTCTACTGCTGATTTGGAGTTTCGACCCTTGCCACAGGGCTTTTGTTTGTGCCACAGAACAGTAAAGCAAAAGATTGTATTAGGCTTGAATAGAACAATTTAAGTGAAATATTTCGGGCTGATTCCTAAGGAAATGAAGCTTCTGTGCTTTCGACTCTCCACTTGTCTGCCAGACAGTCTTAATAATTTTTTTTTTAGCCAGTTGAGCAGTTTAACCCAAATCTGAAAGAAGAGTAGAAGCCTTAAGAATAATTAACTGCATTTTTGAAGTCTGCAGCTGGGAAGTGGAGAGAGACCCAGCATGAAAACCCCATTGAAAAGAAGGCAGGAAGAACTCAGATGTGATATGTTATGTAGCTTGGTAGTAGCCAGCTGCCCCATCTGCATATGCATGGCTCCAGATTAGCCAGGGTACGTGTTATTTCTTGCTTGACAGATGTCAGAGGGTTTACAGAGGGAGACAGAGCTATTGTGGTGGGAGTGAGTGAAGGAAACAGGATACAAATCTGTAGGAAAACAGGCTCCGCTACCTGTGATGTTCACAGGACAACTTGTTTTCTTTTTCATTTCTGGTAAGAAAAAATGAGAAGCATTAAAGGGTTGTAACCAAATGATTTACTTTTGCTTTATTTTCCTTGTAATCTAATTAAAAACAAAAACAACAACAACAACAGCAAAAACAACAACAAAAAAACACCACAGCTCTGTTATGTAGTCTGACCCTTAAAAAAAACAAAAACAATTTGTGGACATACGCATATTAAAAAAGGCATAAGTAGTGATTTCCAATGTCCACAAAACTAGCAAGCACCATCCGTGCCACCAAAAGACAGAGAAAGGGCAGGGTGAGGTAAAAAGGAAACGTTGGGTATCTGGTTCCCTTTTCAGGGAACGGTGGCAGTGGTGGCAGGGACACAGAGACCCCTGGATTAAGAGCACTTGACAGCAGGGGCAATGGGAAGGCTGGAAGATGGCAGCATGCTGTGGTGAGGTCGCAACACACAGAAATGCACTTCCAACAAATGACAGTGGTCACTGTCTCAGATTTTCTTTTTCTTTTAATGGTTATTAATCCAAGCTTTCTACACCTGGGCTGTTACACTACCCATATCAGACACCAGGGTTTGTTTGATACATGATTTGGAGAAAAAAATAAATTCTTCCTACTAGTCCTAACCTCCTAACACAAAAGCTACTAACAGGATCAATAGGAAATCCACCATGCACGCCTGGCAGAGCCTGAACAGGCTTCGCTAAAATATTTCCCAGGTTAAGCACAATTCTGTCCCAGCTCGTGGTCACTCCTGCCAACCAACCTTTTCCACTGCTTCCTCGAGCGCTCACTCACGGCAGCTTTCACCACACAATAAATACCAGCGCCTTGTGACCCTGCTGTCAGAATGAGCTCTGCTCCTCCAGGCTTGGGCAGCATTGCAGTCACACAGCCTGTGACAGAGCAGACTCTGCTAACTGTAATTCACTGTTTGTCCCAGCCTTTACGTGTGTGATTTTTCTTTTGCCTGCCTTAACCTGGCACAATGCAGAGCTCTTACAGGTTCTTTGCTGAGCTTGTTCTCCTCTGGATTTAAATCAGGACTTTACCAGAGCCTAGAAAAGGGTAATTATCATACAGAACGGTGCTTAGAACATGACTGACCATCCCAGCAGGTATCAGGTTATTGTTTAACTCTACTCCCTGTCTTTGTATGTCTAGTATTAGCTCCTATTTCATGCTTGGCATATGGTTACACTTAACACTTTCTCCAGTAAAAGAGAAAGCTTGCACTCTAGCTCCATGGAAAATCATATTGGCACGAATATGTAGTATCTGGAGCTAGCACCTCAGCAGAAGAGAACATAGCGAGTAACTTATTCCTCAGATTCTTAAGATCTTTGGGGCAGGAACATCTTTGGGATTAATTTTTTGACCTCCCCAAACGAATATTTTTAGTTCGCTTGACGGGCTTCTATGCTACAATCCATCTGGAAAATGCAACCAAATCAGTGGCATTCGGTGAGGATAAAAACCTCTGTCTTGTGGGACACTCAGGCTTGTTTTTCTCTCTGAGAAACCTGATGTTAGGGGCAGCTCATGTAGATTTGGGGTCAGGTGAAGACACCTACTTGCCTGCTTGAAAACGCTCTGTGACCCAGTCATGCCCCTCAGCGAGCAGCAACCCTCTGTGTAACAGGGACCTTGACATTCTGGATGTCATGTGTGTCCCTGAAATTTCAGGGAGTGCTGCATTGCACTCATTGAGGTTTCACCGGTGTTGCAAAGACTGGAGGCTGAGCAACAAAGTGCATCCTGAAGAAAAGCACTTACTCATGATGCTGCTGATTTTCAAAGACACGCTGTTGTGCCTGCGCAGCATGTCAGAAAGCCAATTCTGGTTCCATGCAAATGACAAACATCTTAAACCCTGCTGCGTACTTTGTGAGCGAAGCTGAACATGGAACATTTGTGCTGTGGCTTGGTGACTTGACAAGCGCAAACAGCAATGGTTGTGATGAGCAGTGTTGGCTTCTCTGTGCGCAAAAAAAAAAAAAAAAAGCCTTAATTTACAGTACAAATATTTGAAGGCAATTTTCAAGAATCTCCTCAGCACAAGAAAAATTGTTACCTCTAGCCATCCTCATTGCCAAAACTTTAATCCTTATCAAATGGAAATCACCATCTGTCCATTAGATCAATGACTGGCACTTGGGTCTCATTGATTTAGCTATTATGGAAAAGATATCATATGAGATACAAGATAAATTAGACTCTGTCATGGATATTTGGTCAGATTTTGCTCAATCTTTCCAAATGAGATAATTAGTTATAGCTTTCTAATTTTAAACTAGTGTAAGTGTTACAGATTAAGTGACTGCAATCTTTCTTTCTTATCCACTTTCCTATTCACATACATACATAATAAGGCTTTTGTCTATAATTTTGGTGTCACACTAAAAACATTAAAAAATTTAAGGAGGAGCTTTTTCCCCCCAAGTTTTAGATTTAAAATGAAAATTTCTTTATCAACCACAATCAAAAGTTATAGATCAGTTCAAAATTATTCTGTGTATTATAAGTAAATAAGAAAATGCCCCAAATAAGCTTCAGTCATTTGATCAAAAATTACACAATATTTTTACATCTCAAACACCTTTTCTTGAAATGATCTCAATGCCACCCCAGACGTCTATCATAACTGTCATAATTTTAAAATGTATGTGCATTTCTTTTAAATTTCTGTCATACCAGAAAGACAAAGTAATAACTGCAGAAACATGGCAACTGCCTATGTTCAAACATGTAATCTTTTTTTTTCTTTTTTTTTTTTCAAGCTGGCATTTTTAAAGGTCTCGCAGGCACACACTTGAAAGCAGCTGCCATTGTCACCAGCTCTTTGAAAGTCAGTCCTCCCTGTGGCAATTGCAGAACCTGGCTTTGTTACAGCGGATACACGTGGAAAGGCAGTGCTTATTATTATGGGCTACATGGATACATACATTTAATCCATATGGTTGCCTATTATCTTTCTTCCACCCACGTCTGGTTCAGCAGCCTCCGAAGGCTTGGACTCATTGGTGCTTGGAAGCTTTGGGGACAATGTTGGTGGCTACAGCTCACCCTTGCCAGCTCAACCCTCTGCACCTCGCTTTGCACCCCTGTGTCACGCTTCAGAGGCTTTTAGGGGCGTTTAACTATTCTCATCATGCAGGCAGGTGGAAAAACACCATCTTTGCTGCCAAAAGAAGCGATCTATCTCTTTTATTCCCCTGTTCTTCATCCTCCCCAGCTCCTCTGGGAAAGCCTCACAGGCAGCTGAGGCAGCTGCTGGAAGAGGCCGTCTTGATGTCTAGCACACAGACAAACCAGCAGTCAATCCTACCTGGTTAGCTCAGGAGCTACATCTTCCCCTTCTCCCCCCTTCCTCCTTTCCTGCCCCACAGGCTTCTACTAACTGTTTTTAAGCACTTTTCTCTGTGAGCAATTACCATGTCCTACTTGTTTAGATTAAGTTGCTGTCAGTTCATTTTCATCCAGATTCCTACTTCAGTCAGACATTGAGGAACAGCTAATGAGACCATATAATCTGAGCTCAAAGAAAATACTGGAACAGAAGACAATTTTCCTGGTTAAACCATTCCCAAAACTACAATATCCACTGGGCTACATGGACCTGTAAAGTGGTGGACAATCAATTTGACACAGGATCCAGGGTAGTCTGTAAAATTATGACCCTGTAAAATTTTCATGGAAGTACTCAAAATATTTTTTGTCCTGATGGGATTCTTAAACCTTACAAAATAATTTAAACTAAGGCAGATTTGTCTTCTTGGCCCTGCAAATAGCATGAACCAACAGTTCTCAGGGAGGTGAGGACCATCCCACTCACTTCCAGATGTTACTCCTGATGGCCAGCAATGATAATGCACATTTCAACACTTAATTATTTCAGCTGTTAATCCTTCTAATAAAACTACAGCTTTATGGCTATTTGCATGGTTATTCTGCACTACACAGCTCCTGCTCACTGTCAGGAAACCCTTATATGCCATTTCTCCTCAAATCCTACATTGCAGTTACAAATAGGTAGCATATTATTGTTGAAAATCAACACTAGAATAAAACTAGTGAATAACAAAACCACAGCTGGCCTTTCGAATGACTAGTATGTTTAAGTTAATTAGAAACTTTTGTTTGTTTGTTTGTTTTTGTTTGTTATCTGAATCTGCCTCGGAATTTCCAAGGAACTGTTACAGACTACCACAGAAATGAATATAACTGGCCAGGGTGGCCAGATGTATGTAATGTTGCCACAGAATACTCCAGCCCTAGGTTTCATAAGGATAGGAAAAGAGGCACATCTGGGGGTTTAATGACGCACAGGACTAGGCAGCTAGAAATATAGACACACACTCCTTGCACTAGCACTTTCTTACTATAAAAATGGAGCTCTGAGCCTCTAAATAGAGGCAAAATCTGCCTGTCTTTTGCCTGATGCTACTCCAGTGAAGCCAATGGCATTCTCTGACATTTCAGAGGATATATGCTAGTGCAGGATTTGCTGCTATTGTTTCCTCACAAGCTCACATTTCCCTAAAGTTGGCTGTACTAAAACTTTTAAAGCCAGGCAAACTGAATCTGTATTAGCTTCCCATTATTTTTTCATGATACCTCCTAGCCACTGTAACTTCCTCTGTGCTGTAGGATTTACAGTTTACGTCCTGAAAAAGAGTACTTGTATGACCCTGAGGACAGGTATCATATATTTCCAGTTTTGCTGTGTGTGACTAAAAACAAAAACAACAAAAAACAAACCAATGACTCCCCACCCCCACCCCAACTCCAATATGAGCCAAACCCAGAAAAAGCTGTTAAATGAGGGTACCTAATAATGAGGCATGACCCTGGTAATTCACAAGATGCTGGCTCACAGCAATCTAAATAGCATACCAGCATTACTGCACAAGACAAAATGATGCGAAATGAATTAGCACTCGTAGAGCTTGTGCTATTGCTGAAACTCGCTGCTGTCAAGCTCTAAGTGAGCACTAATTGCTCATATGATTCACTTTTAGGTTCTCTCCTACCTTCCCATGTAACTTCCCCTGTATTTGCAGAACTATTTTCAATAAATCTAATTTATTGCACAGTTACTGTTTCCTAATGTGTCTTTGTTTGAATAAGGCAAGAGTCAGCATAGTAATCTTTTGTTATTCAGCAGAACTCTTGTTTCAGTGAAGTCACACTTTCCTTCATCCTTTTGTTTTGTTTTTTAATAAATGTCATGCATATTGTCACTATTTTTTTTTTAAAGCTCACATAAAGTGTGCAGATTCACATCAGAAAATGGACAAAATTGGAATCTACTTCTACGTGCACATACAAGGCACATTCAGGTAGAGTCCTCTTTGTTTTGATACTTTGCATCAAAGATATTTTCTGGAGTCTTATGAAAAATAAACTTGTAAAATCATGTTAAAAAACAAAACGAAAGCACATCTTACAGTGCAACAATGACACCATTAAAAATAAAAATTAAAACCCAACCCAAAATAAAACAGAGTAAAACCCCCTACCATATAGTTTAGGCCAAGCTGCCAAATCCTATTACAAATTCAATCCTATTAAAACGTTCCCAGGTTTAAGCCTGCTTTGGAGTTTTTCATAAGAGTGCGTGACCCCTACCAAAACCCCTACATGTGTGGTCAAGGGACCTGCGGATAATTGTAAACTTCATGGGCTCCCATTAATCTCGGCACAGTCAGATATTAGTGCTTGTAAATCAGCACCTAAACAAGGACAATAGTTAAAGCCATCAATAGTCTTTTAATGAGGCAGATCAAAAACAAATGAAAGCAGCAGGACACTGGGATCTGCCAAGGAGGGGCAGGGAAGGCAGGAGGCTTTGTCTTCGCCTCTCGCACACGAGTAGATGGAAGCCGTCCAGGCCCTTCCCTCCGCCCGCCGGGCCCGCTGGCAGGCCGCACGCCCCGCGGGCGGGCACGGGCAGCTCGCGGGGCCGCCGGGCTCCGTGTGCGGCGGGACGAAGCCCACCGACCGCCCGCCTCCACCCGCGGCGCCGGGCGGCGGGCGGGCCGCGGGGCGCCTCCTCCACAGCGCGCAAGCGCGGCCCGGCTGCCCCCCCCCCCCCCCCCCCCCCCCCCCCCCCCCCCCCCCCAGTTGCCGGGCAACCCGCCGCCCCTGCCGGCCGCCCGCGCCTCGGCCGCCGGGGTCCGGGCCACCAACGGGTCCCCCTCAGCCTCCGCCCGCTCCCCGCCTGGAAAGGCTCCCCCCCCCCAGCCTTCATCGTGCCCCCCAGTGTCCAACAGCCCCCCCTCAGCCTTCAGCAGCTTCCCCCCAGTGTCCAACAGCTCCCCCCCAGCTTCCAGCAGCTCCCCTCAGCCTCCAGCGCCACCTTCCTCAGCCCCCAGCGGCTCCCCTTCAGGGCTCCCTCAGGGAGGAGCTAGCCTTACACCGGTTTTGGGGCTTTCCTTGAGAAAACAGCTGGTATATATGGAGGGGCGCTGCCATTTGGTACCCTTCCGTTAAGGAGCCGAGGCTGGGGTGACTAAGCAGAGAGGGGATGGAGTTTGGTGAAAAGTTGGAAGTGAAATCCCAGTCAGTATGGAAACGGGAGGGGATGCTAGGAAATGATCTCCTACTGTATGATCTATGAAAGGTCCCACAAATCGTAACTCTCTGTGTGCAAGGTTTGCATGCCGAGAATATGTTGTGGTAGTACCTCAAAATGGCACTTAGCTACCAAGGGACAGTGCAACACTGCTGCATAGGCCAGGGTGGCAGGATAGACACCAGTGTCGTGCTGTCAAGCACACGATTAAAAAAACAACAACAACAAAAAAACACTATATAAGAACTGCAGAGGTTGCATGTGAATAAGAGTTTGTCATTAAACCACCGGGAAATAATTTTGTAGCTAATAATATTTTCTTTCTAATGAGATCACCTCACACTCACTGGCACTGGTACAAACATTCACGGTTAAGTGCTCGAAAGAGGTTGAAGTACAAACTGTATATAATTCACCGCTTGAGAAAACACTGTTTCAGCACAACACAATGCGAGATACTCTCAAGTATTCCTCAGGCAGGAAGAGTGTACCACAGTCAGGCTGAAGTGACTGTTTACATCAACCTGATTGCACTTGTTCTTTAGTAAAGCTAACAGCTGTCTGTATTAGCCCATCTTCTCGGATTTGAGGGCATCACGGATGAGGGACAAAACCTAAATTACACGATGCCAACATGCCTTGTGCTCGCGTGTGCAGTATTACAGATCAGCAATCCAAAGCACTTTCAGTCTTGGGTTGGTATGAAAGGGGACTTTTGCCACATGCTTGGTGTGCTTTATCACGAAGCCTCACAGAAGCTCCTCGTCACACTTTTGACATGGTCCATAGCCAAAAGGTGGCAGTGTTCCATCCATCATCTACTTGTGCTGCTTTTCATGGCAAAAAAAGTCATCGTTCCGTGCACTCAAAAAAATAAATGAATTAAACAGCTAACAGAGAACCTGAAGAATAGAAAACCAGATTATGGGTTTTCACAGACACCACCTCCTCCCTGCTTTGCTGAGGTTTACCAAAACAAACTGTTCAATCCACAGTTTGGTTTTTGTGGTCTCGTGCCAAAATAAAACCATGGAATTTAGTGAAATTTGTGGCTTGATGACTAAACTTACAGGTTCAAGAGTAAAGAGTGAAGCTTATATGAAGAAAAGCGTAATGCAGAAGTAATGACTATCCAAGGCATGTTGTCGTATGTATATATGGAATAGTAATAACACATATATATAGAAATATATACATATATAGAAAAGATCTTTTTAGTTACATATGTTAAATTTGAATTTTTATACAAAACTATCATTTTGGTGAAAAAAAGTTTTTTTTTTTTCAAAATAGCTCAGTTTCTCCAATAATTTCTTACATAACAAATAAGCTCTTGAGAAAATAATAATAATAAAAAAACAACAACGAAAAAACCCCTGCAAGGTCATTGAATTTCCTGTGAAAATCCATGGGGGGGGGAAAAAAAGAATAAATTTGATCCCAAACAAGTCCTTCCTCATGTATTTAACGGGAGAAGTCTAGTCTTAATAGCTTAGTCTCTAAACAGGAATCATTAACCTTTTTATGGATATAGGATACTATAGAATAGAGGAGCACTCATATTCACATACTGAGTCAAGGGCACAATAATGAGCAGAGCATAGTCTGTTCTCTGTCTGCTGTCCAATACGCTGTAATACTCTGCTGTGTAATTTAATCTAGTACAGTTTCCAGCATTAAATAACAGCAGGGACACAAAATATTGTTGGTGTATCAGCCTTAGAAACTATTATGCCTTTCTTAAAATGTTGCCTCTTTGTCCAGTTGTTCTGTTTATCCTCTCCAACTGAGCAAAACAGGGAGAAATAAATTTGCTATCTTTCCAATCCCAAGGTGAGAACGCTCCTGTTTCTCCAATACATGTGTAGTTCAATTGAAAGAAATACCACAGAAAAGCAAATCGAGCATCACAAGGATAAAATTAAGGATTAAAACCATGATTAAATACTCTCTGAGTATTATTTTAAATTATGCTGTGATTAAATACATTTACTCTGGGTGCAATACTGTGGTACGGAATGTGTCCTGTTGGCTTGGCCATAGGTGTTCTCATGTCTAGGAGAGAGGGAAGGGATTTTAGGGGTAGTCACTCAGAAGACTCGCAGGCTCTACTTACTCTGACATCAGCCTTTGCCATTAGGGGCCTTGAGGCATTTGGAGCTGTGTGCAGGGTCAGTTAACTCACACCTACTTCCTTCCTCCGAGAGATGTCAGAAGGTAATTCTAGACACCTGCTTATCCTCACCGGGAGTGCCACATGCCACCTCCCTGCTCCATGTGTATGTAATTGCAAAGCCAGCAGGGGATATTGGATGATATTAGGAGCTATGGCACCATTAGTATGCGCTGCAGCTTCTTGTCATTAAATACGGAGTACACATTTTCTCTATTGTCATCAGGCCTGACCAAGGCAAGAACCTGCATGAGAAGAAACTGATTTTCCAGGCAGGAAAAACAGGAACTAGCTGAAGCAGTTAGAGAAAGACTTTGAAGTACTTTGCCCATCCATTACTAAACAGGTTATTTTCCTGGCCGTCCCGTCACACTGCTGGGCGTGTGTGGTTTCTCAAGGATCAGCTGTGGATTCTAGCTTTGTTACCTGCAGCTGGCATGCTCTCTTGACATGCAACTGGCTGCAGTCAGCCACGATGTAGTTACTGCAAGTGCCTCTCTTCAAACAAGCCCCCAGAACTGCACATGAGTTTCTGTCAGCATCGCTGCTACCTCACACAACCATTAGAGGTTTAGGCATTTCTGTAGACAAATCCTTTACATCCGGCTTCCTGCCAATGGACTGGGTTCCTACCAATTTTGCAAGACAGTTTAAGGAGTGGAGGGGGCATTAATGTCACTAGCCGTTCAGAAGTTGGATGTCCACTCTAAACTAGATGTCTTCATACCATAGGCAGTCACTGGTGAGGGATTGGCACCTTGAGAACGTAATTCATCTTCTCTTGTTTTGAAACTGTTTTAAAGTGAGAGGAATCACCTACTCAAAAGCAGATTTTCTCTATTTAATCTACAGGGAGTATACGTTAGCTTAAACCATACTCCTAACTTTTCAGCCATCAGCTTTGTGCCAGATCAGTCTCAGCTTGGCAATTATTACACTGACCCAAGTACTATATTTCCTTTGTCCTTCCTTGCCTGCTACATTTGGTGAATAGTCAGTTCCTACCTTTATCTTAAATAAATCTCAGAGCATATGACATTGTAAACTAAGCTATTAAAATATCATACTCATTATCACCAACATCGTGTTTTATAGTAGTTTCCTATTAATCATGACAGCTCTATTTGTGAGGGAGGTTGGTTAACCAGAAAAAGAGACTGAACAATGTATGATTCTCGGTATCTTTCCGAAGGCCAAACCCCCAAATATGTTGTGAGTTACACAAACATGTACGATGTTGTATGGCATAGAAAATTAGAATAAAAGCTTCAGGAGAATAAAAACTCTATCAGATTTCAAATGACTCTAATGCTGTAAGTACAGGGAAAGACACCATTGAAATACTGTAAATAAGCCTATTATCTCAAAATGGAGTGGTATTATATAACCCAAACTCTCATCTTCTGTTGAGTTTAGGGTAGAGAAGAGATTCAAGTGTAAGCATGTGCCATGCGCATCTCTGGGAGACAGTTTGTTGGAGGCAGGACTTTGTAAGTGCCTTAGCGTGAAAAGCTTACTAGGATGTTCTGAAAATTTTCATGATAAACATCTGTAAAGTCACAGGGTGTAGTCCTAGTCCTATTTAAATCAGTAAGGTTACTGATTTGGTAGACTTTTCATTTGACTTTAGTGCTGCCGCTCTTGTTCTTATTAAGTCTGTTTTGCGGCCAAAATATTGACATTCTTAAGGAGCATTAATTGTTCCAGGAGATAATAAGAAGGCAAATTTTATATTTTATTTCAAACATGCTTTTTCAACAGGCTAATCGGGAGAGGAAGAAACAAAATAAAGGCTACAGTGGATTTTTTTGGGGGGGGGGGGGTGAGGTGGGAGGAGTGGGGAGCTTATTTGTTATATCTCCAATGGTTTGGTTAAACTCTGTTGCTTGAACTGTAAAATATTAAAGATCCAAGATAAAAAAGTGCTCCCATGCTTCAAATCTGACCAATTCTATTACGTGCACTATTGAAGGATGAAACTTTTCTCCTGGATCAAAATGCTGGCAGGGAATATTTATATTTTATATAAAACTATCTTCAAGGAAACAAGTAGACAGAGTGAAGCAAGCAGCCAATGACACTTTTTTTTTTTTTTTAAATTTTAAAGTAGGTCAACACTGGGTATATTATTCTTATTGCAGCATTACTGCAGCAGCCCTATTAAGCTTTTTGATTAGAAAAGGACGTTTCTGAAGTTCTTCCATTTGTTATTGATACCCATATAATTTTTACGGTGTTGAATATCTGTATCTTATGCAACTGAACTAAGGAAGTGTTTCTTTACTGACTCCATCTGTTTTTGAAGGGAATGGCTTTGGTCATCTCAGTGCCATCCACTTTACCATCAAATGACTTTACGTTAAAGGGAGCTTCATGCATTTTTAATGTCTGTTACAATGCAGCCAGACTCTAAACTCCTCAGTAGACAATAGTGTGCTGCAAAAAGTTCTAAACTCTGGTCAGTTTGTTTCCAAGATCTTAAGACATCATACTAAACCTGGATTTCTGAGAAATTATCCCAAGTGCTAATACGCTTTTGAAGCGTATATTTTGAAACTATATTCCACCCTCTCAAGATAATAAATTTATTGCTTCAACTTCCCAAGATACATACTTATGCTTATGACTTCACTGTGACATTAGGGAACCTTTTTTACTGGAAAAAAAAAAAAAGGAATTAGGCAAGGCAGAAACACCAGTTCACCACAAGTGCTAATTATCCAAAGAAAATTTCTCTTAAGGAGCTTACTCTTCTACAGAAAGCTGAGAAACCACAGACAGCCTCCTCGGTCAAATTCCATTACAGCTGGCAACCAAAGAATGGGCAGAGTATGGGAGACTTGTGCTTCACAGAGAGGCTATTTCTTAAAAAAGGAATAATAATTTCCCTTTATTTTTGTCAGATTGACAGAAGTTTTTCAGTTTTCTAGGCACCTGTGTCCTATGGGAAGTCCCTCTACTCTCTATTTTCGGCAGGTCATTATATGGATGAGCTACTGAGATTATTTGCTCAAATTTGCTATGCTGAGAGTTCCAGAAATGGGGGTAATTTCAATACTGATGACCACAGTCTGTCTCCTACCCGGTTGCGCATGTGCCCAGTGCCTAACAGGAACAAGATCTATTCATCCCCAAATAGTTTAAGAACACAAAGTGTAGGTGACAGTGAGGGTTGTGATCCAATCAGAGTTAGAAATAGAAGGGTTTGTGCAACTGAAATTGAGTTCATCACAAGACAGGGATATATTCTTTTTCCCCAACATATCACAGTACATAATTTTCTTGAGTATTTTTAGACTGTGCTACAAAAGAATAACTCTACAGAAAATCTTAATATTTGGTCAGAGTAATTCTATTTTATCATGCTTCAAAAAAAGTAACAAAATTACAGTCATGGATCTGCTTTTTCTGTGGTTCTTGGACATGCTTGCATGTAAAATTAAAAAAAAAAAAAAGGAAGACAAATACTAAGAACTGACATGATCCTCATACACACTGCAAGACAGACTGCATGGATGGACTAGACTGTTTACACTGTGGCTGTGTGATGCTGAGGTGATCTATTAGAAACAAGTAATCCTACCTATGTTTTTGTATTTATAGATTCTTTCTGTATGAAAGAATATGTACAATATATATACAATGGTATGCCAGCAAAAGGAGATATTCAGAGGTGTCTTATTACTTCCTATTATTTCAACCCCATTTAACAAGCAAAAGATTGCTCCAAGGGCTTGTTGTCCCTATTGCCGGACAAGATTTTTTAATCCAGTATACTTTTTTTCCATTGTCTACACACACACACATACACACACCCCAGAAAAAAAAAAAAAAACACAACAAACAAACAAACAAAAACAAAAACAAACAAAAAAAAACTTTTTTTTTTTCAAACATTCCAACTGGTCATGATCACCATGGACACTGAACAAAATTGAGAAAACCCAATAAAACCCAGTCTTCTGCCCTTCCCTAGTCTCCTGCCAATGTATGGAACACAGAGATGATGAGTTTTTCCATCCTTGATGTTACCCATCACTCCAGAGTGAATGCCACAATATTTGTTGTAAGTGATCTTACCTCCTTTCCTCTTCTTCTCTCATGGGTTAATGTGACCTATTGTTGTCTACTCTTCCTGTGGGCTCTTCCTTGAGACGTGTCAGAATAGTGTTTGGCCTGTCCTGGCGCCGTCCTGGTGACAGCAGTCTTTCCCCCAGTCCCACATGCATAGACTGTAGGCCCTTCCATTTTAGGGTTCTTTTCTCTGTTTCTCACTTTTTGGCTGGACGCAGTGGCTGCCACTAACCAGGCTGTGAAGGTAGACTTGTGCTCTCTTTGGCTTTGGTTGGCATGGCCTAACCCAGACTGCTTTTTTTTTGCCATACCTTCAAGCTTTCCTTACCAACACAGAGCAGCGGACTGCACCAGCGTGCCAGGCGGCGTGTTGTTAACAGACCAGCAGAATAACTGGAATCTGCTGGAGGTGCAATTAAGCTTTTCTTCCAGTTTCCTTTCATGTGTGCCAGATTGGCCTAGCCTGCCATTTTATTGAGCCTGACAGCAGCTTTCATCCAAGCGACATTGATGAGAGTGCGTAGTTGCTCACACCATCAGCCTGCCAGCTCCAATGGACAATCTGAATAGCTGTGATCCTACATTAAAATGTCAGCATTAAGGGAGGAGAGTGCACCATTTTGTTGCACAGCTGTAAAACCACTTCAGCGAGGCTTTCAAGCTCATTATTGCACAAGCAAGGGGTTTCAAGCATGAGTGCTCATGCCCTGTTCTCCACTCCCCCCCTCTTGTCAGCCTTGCTTCTATAAATATGCTTTTTTTTTTTTTTTTTTTTGTGTAAATGGTATTCCCTGCCTCATCAAGGAGCAGCTCTCAGTCTGGGGCAGCAGCAAGGCTGCAGACATAGCAACACAAACTTTGCAACTGTGGAGCAGGACAGCGTAAGCGAACTGAGGGGCTGTCTTTCATAGACGGCTAGATCCCATTTTCGGTAAAATACATCCAGGCTGTCTGGCCAGTACAGGAACAGCACAGTACCAAGCCCTTTTTGGTAAGAGGCCGAGGGTAATTCATTATTCAAACAAATAAACTAAAAAACCTGGTGTAACATCAAATTGAAATGTTTGCTCTCCCTCTGTTAGGAGGACGTATCTGCTCACAAATTCTTCATGAGAAGAAGGTCCCTTAATTCTTTCTTGATTGATTGCACTTTGCAATATCTTTATTCAGAAGAGTACTCTGGAAGTGTAAGACAAAATAATAAATGTACAAGAATGTAATGATGAAATTAAAACAAATTTTCTAAAAAATAAATATGAGTGGGAATATATATTTACCACTTCTCTCACTGAGCCACAGCTTGACTTTCCAAATATACTGGAAATTCTTGTCAGGTGCTAAAAACAGAGCCTTCCAACAGACCCTGCAGCCTCTCCTGTCCTGTCCTGTCCTGTCCTGTCCTGTCCTGTCCTGTCCTGTCCTCTCCCCTCCCCTCCCCTCCCCTCCCCTCCCCTCCCCTCCCCTCCCCTCCCCTCCCCTCCCCTCCCCTCCCCTCCTCTCCTCTCCTCTCCTCTCCTCTCCTCTCCTCTCCTCTCCTCTCCTCTCCTCTCCTCTCCTCTCCTCTCCTCTCCTCTCCTCTCCTCTCCTCTCCTCTCCTCTCCTCTCCTCTCCTCTCCTCTCCTCTCCTCTCCTCTCCTCTCCTCTCCTCTCCTCAGTAAATTCATCTGCACACACACCATTTCTTCAGTCTTCTCAGTGCGAAAAAGAAGTTTTCTCTTGTTGCGGCTGCACTTGGGCACTCGGCAGTGCAGAGGTCTTTTACCTAAATGGACACTTCATCTCAAAACTGGAGCATCATACAATGAAAGAGCTAAGTGCCAATTTGCCTACTTTGCTAGAAGTGCCTTGGGCACTTTGTGATGCTGCAGGTCAATTTCTAGTTTTTGACCAAAGCTCTTTTAGCTTCACACCAATGCCCAGCAGACAGCAAGATCACTTGATGGCTTAGCGGAGAGGTGATCTCTGTACGTGCTGACCAGACTTTTCAGCTGCTAGTATTCTGCAATATGCTAGTTATTTTTAGAGTCCAAGTACCTGACCACTCTGCCAAGTGCTGCGACCATTTTAAGTCCCAAAGAGGCATTTTACAACCTGTGTTTTTGTTTGTTTATTGCTCTCCTTGGGAATTCCTTGAGCATTTGGCCTTACTTATATCTAGTAAACAGATGTTGAGATGGTGAAAGCACACCTCCATGCTTTGGCCAACATGACCACTTAAAGAATTGCCAGAGGAATTTAAATAAAAAAAAAATTCCAGCCATTAAAGGCAACATTATAAACAATATAAAATGCTAACAATGTATTCACCTTTCAAGCACTGAAGAAGGTAGCATTTTCTACTCTGTTATTTAACCTCTGCCTCTGGTTGCCATTGGCAAGACAAGCTGGAAGTAAAAGATTCCATTGAAAATCTGGTGTGAAGAAAGTGAAAACTACTTTTGGAAAGGTGATTTTTAGTAAATACTGAGTGCAGATTTCTTTCTCAACTGTAGGGTAGCTTCTACTCTTATGAGCTTAAAAGATAAGCTTAATGAATACAATTACCTTCATTTGAGTAGCAGCACAAGTTGTCCATTAACATTGGAACTCATATTGCTAAACTACTCATCTGGAGCCTAGAATCTAGTGCAAATTACTGTCTAAGATCACCACGCAGCCAATGAAAATGGTTAAACACCCCTCGATAATTAACCCAATGCTAGAGGAAGCATTAAGAGGTGGATTGACTTGTGCTCTGGAGTCTCCTGTCTCACCCCATGGACTATAGCGTCAGCTCTGAGAACAATATAACTTGTAGGTGCCTGTTAGCAGGTGAGGGGAATTCCACAGAATTACCAACTGAGCAAGTGATTGAAGTAACTACTAATCTTTCAGGTGATGTTTTATATCCACTCAAAATAATTAACATCCTGCATCACTGGACATGTTTATTTCTGGATTTTCTCTTAACTTTTTGTCATCTTAACTCTCTTCTGAAGCAGGAATATGCAGAACAGGCAAGGAACGTCACACATCAGGAAGTGATGCATGTGTTTCGTGGTGTTTCAAAAAGGTTTTGTGTATGATTCAACATTTAGTAGTTTTTTTTTTTCCTAATTTATTTAACTGTGCATTTACTTTGTTCATCTGATTTTCTCCTAAGTGTATCTTGAATCTATAATCTAATTTCAGTAAAATTTGTTAAAGCTGTTAAAAAATAAAGTCTGTTTAAGAAGAAGAGACAGGAATAATCAAATTCTCACAAGTTCTACAGAAAGTGGCAGCTGGATGAGAGACCGAAATTACAGTCTTTCCGAAGGAAAGGCAGGCTGTATGTATTAGGACAAATGCTGTCAAGTCCAGACTGGTCCCAGTAATATCTCTTCCTTGCCCTATGGTGTTGTCAGAGTGGATGTGTGCAGAAACAGGACTTGTTGCAGTGGAAGATATTAGGGGGATAGTGACAGAGAAAAACACTGCATCGGAAAACAGGCTGCTTTAGGCTGCATGGAATGATTTCTTTGTTGATAAAACTTTCTATCATTCAGATACCTTATATTTATTACAACAAATTATTACTTTACTTACTGCACTTTAGGAGCCTCCCAAAGCAGTGTGCATCTGTATTGGCTTTTACCATGGCAAGAGTTTGGTAGCAGGCGGGCTGCAGGGGTGGCTTCTGTGAGCAGAGCCCAGCAGCTGCCCCAGGTCAGAGCAGAGCCAGCTCCAGCTGGCCCCAAAGGGACCCACTGATGGCCAGAGCTGAGCCAGGGAGCCATGCTGGGTGGGCCTCTGGGAGAACAGATTGAAGAAGGGGAAAAAAACTGCTGCACAACAGCAGCTGGGAGAGAGGAGAGAGAACCAGCCCTGCAGCCCCCCAGGTCAGTGCAGCAGGAGGGCAGGAGGTGCTCCAGGCACGCAGCAGCAGTTCCCCTGCGGCCTGTGGAGAGGCCCCTGGTGGAGCAGGCTGTCCCCCTGCAGCCCATGGGTCCCACACGGAGCAGATCTCCACGCTGCAGCCCCCCGTGGAGGAGAGGAGCCCACGCAGGAGCAGCCCACGGGAGCCTGGGGGGAGCTGCTGCCCGTGGGGGGGAGAACATAGAATAAGGTGGATGGAGGGGAAGGTGGGTTTAGTTTGCTTTTAGTTTCTCATTGTTCTTGACTGCTAGCGATAAGCAATAAATTATGAATCCGAATCTGTTTTGCCCATGATGATAATTGTTGAGTGATCTCCCTGTCACTATCTCAGCCCTTGAGCCCTTTCCATCCTATTTTCTCCCCTTTTACCTTTGAGAAGGGGGAGTGTGAGAGCGGTTGTGGTGGAGTTCAGCTGCCCAGCAGGGTAAAACCACCACAGCATCTTATCTGTCTGATTCTTAGTTTGTATTAGCATGCTTAAGTTGTCATCTGAACCAAACACTTTCCTTTCCTGTGCCCTAAGTCTTTCCAGAAGATCAGTCATTTACACACACTAGCACCTGTGATGCAGTTGGGACTTACAAATTCTGTTTATGGAAATATTGATCACTGAAAAAGTAATCATTAATCATACAGTCAGAGAATTATGTGGGCAACTTTAAGAAAGGGTGGTAAAGAGCCACATCTGCTATTTCCTTAAGTATAAATTCAGAAGTTAGCTAGTCTATCCAATTGTTTATTTAAGATCAGCATCCTTCTGGACAGATGCCAAGGAAAAGGCTACACCAGGTCAGTGCTTCACTTCTTGTGTGCATACCTATTCTTTTATGTTTTCCCATATGCATTGTTAAAACCAACCATGACCTGTAGGCACAAAATTCTGCTGTATTTAGAGGACTTGCTTATCTTTCAAAAAAGCTTTCTTCCTGTGCTGTGGGAAGTCTGAAAAGAAAAAGAAACCAACCCACAATAAAACATACAGCCATTGTCAAATAAGAGTTTTCTTTCCTCTGGGTTCAATTTTCCTGATAACTTAAATGTCTCTTATGGTTGTGGAGATTTGTTTTACTGTTTGATATGTGCCAACCATGATACATCACTGAGCACCAGACACCCACAAGGGAGCAAGCTAAAATGTATTTACCTGCTTGGAATTTTCCTTTTTATTAAGTAGCTGTGGAGAAACCCCACCCAGAACTCTTTCTCATCTGTATCATGTCTTTAATAGTCCCTTTGTCCCTCAGAAAGCACTCCTGCTGAGAGCTAAGGGAGAAATCTTGCCATCCTTTCAGATTGGTATCTTGCTTTGCCATCTTCATTTCCTCTTTTTTTTTTTTTTTTTTGTTTTTGATAAATTAAATAGATAAAGGCTAACATTGCCTGCTAGGAGATGGCTAATCTTGCAGAATGTTTATTCATCAGGATTTGTAGTTTGTCTTCCTATTTTGGGCGGTTCCTGCTAGTTTGAGTAGCTAGCAAAAAAAAAAAAAAATCAGCTTCTGTTTTGAGCAGAAGAATAATCCAACTCTAATGGGTCACAGAGGACCCAGTATCCACTTCAGAGAAAGAAAATTATGAGTAGGTAAGTACATTTTACATCTCTTTTTAGTTTGTGGGAAGTGCTCTGTTTCTAAATGATCCTTATTTCCCATCAGGGCTTGCTGAGGCCCTGCTAAGGCCAAAGATATGGCTGCATTATGAACTAGAGTTAACAGCTTTCACTGCTCTCCTGGTTCTCATCGTGAGACTAGCAGAAAGTACAAGGGGTAACATGCTCATGTCACTAAGTGGAACCGGGTGCCCTGGAAAGCCTAATTAGTCTTGCACTCTGACACTAGCACTATAAAATAAGCATCTTTACCAAACACAGGCTGCTTTCCAAACTTCTCTCCATGGTGAGTTCTTTCCTTGCTCTGTAGGAGTTACTTTGCCCCTTCAAAGGGGACAGCTGTAGTCCAGGACAGCACTCCTCAGAAACTGTGATGTGTTGGAGAAGACATTTGCAGAATCATTAGCTTTACCCTAATACTCACTACTGGAATTCTCAAATTCATTGTCTCTCTTGCTCTGAGAAACATACAGTGTTTTAAATCCATGCCTCTAAAGAAAAATAGCTCATAAACTCAAGACCTTCACAGAACATAATGAATACTAAATGTTTTTAAAACAGCATGATGCACTATTTCTTAGTCATGGCTTTCTCAGAATAAGAGACTCAAACATATTTAAAAAGAAAGTTAATTATAATGCTCAATTCTAGGCTCATTTAAAGTGGCAGCTACCTTCTTTAAAAAGTGCTGTATATCCCCACCTTTAATGTAATAGATGCAGCAGGAATATAGTTTGGGCAAGCCATGGTTTTATTAAGTAACATGTCTGGGAACTATCCTTCAAAAGCACATCCAGGACTGGCCTTCTTTTGTCTGCCATCTGTTCTACTTGAGAGAGAGCCAGGGGTTAGTCCTCTTTCTCCCTGATATGTTTTGAGAAGTTTCACCATTAGCAGTCGTCCCATCATGCTGGCCTTTGCTGCTGGGCCCCTGATGCCTTTCCCTCATAAAGGGAGAAAGGTAACAGTCTTTTTATCAGCAGCATCTGGAAAAACAGTTACAGACCACATCTTCTTTAGGAGATAGCTTTCTTTCAATCCACTTTTAATCCTAGGTCTCACAGTATGCCTCAATATGCCATATAGCATTTTATTATCCAATACAAAATCAGCAAGAATTCAGACTCCTTTTTGAACAGGTACTTTATCTGAACAATTGAACATATGACAAATTATGGAAAGAGTATCTTTATTACCAAAGTTATTGAAAACCACCACTTTCCCTCAGCTACTGCAAGAAGAAATAGGAGGGAAAACCCATCAAATACTTAATACACTGATAGCCCATGGTTGGAAATTCCTGAGGAGTGGCCGGCTTTATGTTGGTAGCAACACCTACCTGATCTAGCCCTGCTGGGTCTTCAGAGAGAGATTGTGTATGTGATGATGAATGAAACCTTTTCCATTAGTAGAATAAAACAGTAGATTTTATTAAGAGAATAGTTACCGATCTGTCATTTTCAATGAGAACGCTGTGATGCAATGCTGTGATTCAAAAGTAACACTATGATTTTCCATTTGTGCTGTGATAAATTTTAACTGAGAAAATATCAGATACATAGAGTCTGAAATTTTATCTCATAAACAAAATACTGGGCATCTATGAAGCCTGACCGAAACATCTTGGACAAAAGTAAAACTAAGTTTTAGGTAGGAAGTGCTGAGAGATCATTTGAAAATGCCTACGTTGTATACATACAGAATGACCACGGGCAGGGTTTCTGAAGATCTTTTGAGAGGTCAGTTTTGGTATCTCCACTGAATGTGAAGGTGCCTCCCTCAGTATGGCATGTGAGGCTGTCCAGCCTTTAAAGCAGCTGGCATATCATGGAGCAACATGCTCTTGTGAGAAATGGATGCAGCAATAGACAGATATGACTCACTCAGGAGGTGAGAAGGGTGAATGCCTGTGTGCCAGATGTGGGGATTTCAAGCAGGAAGCAGGACAACAACAGTGGAAGTGAGGGTATTACAGAATTGAAGGCAAAGCAAGAAAGTAGGATCCCAACTTCTCAGGTGCACCAGAGAACATGCATAACCAGAGTTCTGGACCTTAGCCCTTGAAATGAGGGTAGGTTTAACATTACACCATCATCAATCAAATGTTGACATTTCCAGGACTACCTTTCCTCTGCAGAAGTCCGAACCTAGAGGCTTATCAGGGTTCTTCTTATTTGTCTTGCTTGTAGGAAGAGAGATGTACACCCAGCATAGCATGGGCCTGACATTTGAGGTACCTTCCTGGACCTTAGGTTCATGTCCCCTGAGGCAGTGGGGATCTAGTACTCACCTTTCTCTTCCATCAATGTTTTAACTACTAGATTATAATAGAAGAGAGACTCAATCACAGCTGTTATGTTAAACCACAGCTAAACTTTCCCGTTCCAGCAGGGAGAATATAGGTGTCACAAGGAATAAATCTAATTTTCCTTCTTTATAGAAGGAGGTTCCTATCCTGCAAGAATAGAGTGTTTCTGAGTACACATGCCTCTAACTATAGACAACTTGGGAGCTTTCCACAGACTACAGGGAAGCACATACAAGGTTTTAGCACTGAGGGCTGAGTAAGGCTGGCGTGTAGGCAGTCCAGATTATTAACTGGGATTTAGGTGGAACTTTGGTGCTTAATTCACAGTTTTGACTGGTTACGGAGGGATGGCATGTGAACCTTAATTTTTAAGCAAGGGACCTAGTAATATCATAGAATCACTAGTTTTAAGAAGTAGATTTTTTAAAGTAAAACAGTAAATCTTACAGCAGTCACAATAAACATTGCAATACAATTTGATAGAGCCAATATATCAGAAAAATAGATTTTTCCCATCCCAAATCCTGCAAATGCTAATATGCTTTTTATCTGCTAAAGATAAGGTAAGAATTCAGTTAACAGAAGGCCTGAAATATAATTTAATCTTAGTGGGATCATTAGCAAACAAATGCAATTGCAACTACTAACACACCTAAATCAAGCAGGAATCCTTCATTACAGGAAGAACAATATTCTGCAGTAGTTTCTGTTCTGTTTCCTAGTAGTACTTCTTTAGTGTTCATGGGAAAGTAATTAATATTATATGAAGCAAAATGCTGACGTAGTAATAATTGACAGATAATGCATTGCAGTTTAGGCTAAAAACAAGCAAACGAACAAGAAAAAAACAAAACACACACAAAACCACACAACACAGACAACACATAGATCTGAAGAAAAGCTTTTGAGAACTATGGAAGTCCGGTTAAGATTTGTATCTTGGGTCACTAGCGCCTTCCCTTGATAACTTGTCTCCCTTTCTGTGAAGTATTTGTTGAATCATAGAATTATAGAATCATAGAATGGTTTGGGTTAGAAAGGACCTTTAAAGATTATCTAGTTCAACCCCCTCGCCTCCTGCCTTGTGCAGGGACACCTTCCACTAGATCAGGTTGCTCCAGGTCCCATGCAACCTGGCCTTGAACACCTCCAGGGATGGGGCATCCACAACCTCTCTGGGCAACATGTTGCAGGGCCTCACCACCCTCTGAGTGAAGAATTTCTTCCTAACATCTAATCTAAATCGCCCCTCTTTTAGTGCAGACTCTTGGGCTGCTGAATTCAGTAGTATGTCACTTATTGCATCAAAACTTTCTTTTCTGCTATCTGGACCACTGGATTCTGTATGAACTGATAGCGTCCGTTGTGCTATGACTAGGTGGTAAAGTTGTCTGTCTTCTATGAGGAATTTAATAGTGGCTGCTAAATGCTATTTTTCCTTATAGCTTTCTGCATTTTTTGAAACAGCTGTTAAAATTAACCTATGCAATGGGCTAGGGAATACTGTTTCCAAACTCCATGGCTGTCAGGTTTCTGAGAACATGGTGGATTTGCTGCAGATACGAGTCTGGTTAGAGCTAAATCAGAGAACAACGATTGTTATGGGACTTGGAGAAAATTGCCTAAATTAACCCCAATAAAAACAAACAAACAAACAACAACAAAACAAAACAAAACAAAACAAAACAAAACAAAACAAACACACGAAAACCAGCATTACCAGAATGGTTTGGTCTGTAGGAATATAAAGACATGCTCCGTTTCTGAAAGCCCAATAATGTTTTTGTTAAACAGAATTATGTATGGTGTGAGGTAAAAGTGCGTTCAGCAAGCTTCTTTTATTTGTGGATTTATTCACCCAAAATCAAGAGTTTCATATGTGGGCGTGTTGAACTCCCTGATGTCACTGAGCTAATATTTTAGTTTTATTTATTACTAAATATTTTGAAGATGAAAGATACTGTTGTGCCTTGGCATGCTGTATATTATCTGAATTAAGTGTAGTCCAGCTTTTCAAGAACAGGAAGGAAATGCATGACAACAGAGAGAAGATTAGCCAGAGGAAAGTAACTGCAGTGCTATCTTCACAGATTTGGTTTCGATTATTTTATAGAGGAGTCAAAGGTAGGCTATCATTTCTTCTGAAATCAGCAAGCCTGAACATGTATGCGTGGGTAAAATTTGACCCATAGGATTAAGTCTGCCATTCTAAAGAGAAGATCAGTGCTATCATACACAACCATGTATACACGTATGTTTAAGAATGATTATACAGATAAGGAAAATCATGTCTACTTTATTGCCCTTCTAAATGTCCTCCCAGGAGCTTTTCTTAACACTGTCAAACATTAAAGACTTTTGTTTGAAAGTGTGGAATTTGCTTTGTATTTCCTTGGAAAGGAATACATCTTTCACTACCACAACCTTCTGTAACCCTACTGCCCTCCTCACTCCCACACCCCCACACAAAGACACTCCTTAATTGTATTACTGTTAGGCTGACCTCCAACCCCTACTAAAATGAGGACAAGGCTAGTTTTGTGTTTCATGGGATAACAATTTATGAGCAATTAAAAATGAAGAGACACAAAGCATTCATCACAGTCTCAGCTAGACAGGCAGCTGAGGTCAAAGGTTCTAGCAATGAAGTGTGCACAATATATTTTTATTTCTGTTTTCACTAAGAAGGAAACGGGTTAGCTAAAAATTATGGCATGCAGCCTCCAGTTCAAAATAGGTGCACTTAATCTTTCAAGACAGTCCATGCTTGGGCAGATAGGTTATGACAGCACACAGACACACGCGCATGCGCACACTTTCCCTATCTGCTAGAAGAACTCAGAACATACAGTTGGCAAACTCAAACATGCACTTGCTTAAAATGAGATGCACTGTGTGCGCTGAATGCTTATGCAGCTTACGACTTAGCAGTTATATCTGTCATAAGAATCGTACCTTTTTCTGTGATCCCTGAAAATGAAGTAGGGCGGGATTTTATCACTTTCGTCTGTGTTTCAAACTGCATTTGGGAGTTTATGGAAACTTCAATTGTTTACTTTCCTGAAGCTACAGTTGATACTTTACATAAACGTGGAGATTAAAATTTCCATGTTAGCATCAATATCATGGTACTTTTGTGTCTCCACAACCGAAAAAGGTGTCTTGTGCCCACTTTTAGATTTTTAATTTATTTAATTTATTTTAATTTATTTATTTATCTATTTTAATTGTTTATTTGTTTGTTTTAAGATAGACCATGCAGTTACAAACCTGACAGTGATTGCTGGTTTCAGGTCTGTTGTCTCCTCCTGACATGAGCAAAAGTATCAGTGAATCATTACAGCTTTATGCCATAAATCCATCTCAGTATGCTTTTACAGTTTGTAAATGTTCCCAACATGGATCCAAACCAAAAGCTCTGTGTGAGCAGTTTTGAATTGTCATTCTGAAATGACTTGATCTGCTTGTTTAATCAAAGCACCTGAACTGCAGCGCCAATGAGAACAAAGTAAAGCATTGTCTAATAGGTTCAATTTTGCTAGAACTGTGAATAAACACAGGCATATATATATGTATGGTGCTTGTGGGATTCCAGGAATTGAAAGTCCACTTACATAAATAGGGACATTTCTAGCCTCCTTTAGTAATTTTTCCATTAGAAGAGAGAATGCAAGTTAAAAATGTATTTCATTTGCATCAGAATCACATCACTTTACAGGTGGATACATAATGCAAACTACCAAGGGGTGCCTAGGATCTTTGTGCTCTGTTTTTGTTGACCGAAATGACACTACAGTTTATTCAATAAGAGATTCTTCTGAGTAAAAAAAGTGATTTATGTGAAGCATGACATCTTTTCTTCTGAATTAAACCAAATGATCAGTAAAGAGGGTTGATATTGATTGGACTATAGAATATGGTGCATTTGTTAAATGGGAGTTTCTTTTCAGTGAGGCTGAAAGCCAGTAAATAGTTCTCATAGAAAAAAGGGTGAAGGTAAAAACTCAATGAGACTTTTAGTCACTGCTGGTAACTAGAAAAAAGAGAGCTTAAAAAGAAAGCAAGATGAGAGAATTAGTGGATTGTGTTGGAAGGATTTATTTCATTTCTGCAGTTTTGAGAGCATTCTTCAACAAAAGAGGTGGTTCCATCAAAGACTCTAGTCAGAACATAAACATAATAATGGGAAGATGCTTTAAGCATCGTAAGTGTCTATCACACAAGCATACTCTGATAGGGTTAAGTGTTGTACTGCATGCTAGCCATAAAATTCCCAGGGGTCATGTATACAAAAAGTTGATGGGAGCTACTTCTAATAGTCAAGTCAGTTAACACCTCAGCTATGTTTGGGACTCTAAAGTTCTAACTATTGTGAGAATGTGCCATGGAATACGAAATTTTTAGTCTCATCTTGAGTGGAGCAAGACATCACCAAGAATTCAAAGTCTTTCTGAAAGAAAATGCATACCTGATATTAACGGTGACGTGAAATTATGAGTTTAAGAATGCAGTTTTGGGGAGGACAGCTATTGTATCCATAAGAATTCAAGAATGAAACAATGATCACTTTAATTCAATATTCTAGCTCCAATAGCAGCTAATAGCTGATGTCTAGGGAATAACAGAGCAGGGAAAGAAATGAAAATACAACCAAGCCTTCACAAGTCTTTAAAATGATATAAAAAAAGCCTTTCCTTCAGCACTGTCTTTATTTTGTCATTCTTTTCAGGACAGTTGACATGCTTGGGCTGAACAGTGTGTTTTACTTGTAGAATCACATGCACCTAGCACCTGTGGGCAGTCTGGCCATAAGGGAACCAACACAATGGTCAAATAGCTCAGGAACCTGAGACATGATATATCCAAAGGGTAGGGCTGATGCCTTTTTCTACCCAAGGTCTTTCAGTTCCTGGCTGCAGGAATTCCTGGGATTTAGCATGCAAAATGGTAATTAGGATGGTTGGAATTGGATTATCTTGGATGCTTGTGGGGCTCTGTTATGGAAAGTGTCCTGTTCTCTGTAGCTATATAGCTGCCTTCGTTAGTTAAGTTAAGGTTAAGGTTAAAGTCAAGTTGTGTCTGCATGTCCATCTTTTTTTTTGTAGGCATAATGACCCCTCAAATTCTCTGCTGTCCTGTTTTTGGCAGAATCCATAAATATTTTCATTTGTCATTCAAAGACTGGCTGGGGGAGGGTTGGGGGGGTGGAGGATTTTGTTATACTGGCATAGTGTTCAAACTTTCAGCATTGCCCAATGCAAGTGTTCAAGAATTTTGTGCTAGTCTGGGAACAGGTTAATGATTCTTTCTTCTTGCACAGCAAGAATTGCCTTTGGCATGTTACCAGATTGCAATTTGCAACGGTTATGAGAAAATCCGTTGCATGCATTGCCTTTAATGGGTTTGTTTCCTGTTCTTTTGGAATCCAAGTAGCCTACCTGCAAGGAGCGTTTGAGCTGGGAGAGGATGTGATCAGTTTGGTGACAAAGTTTACACTTCTAAACTACTTCCAATTGCTGGGTGGTGTGTAGAGCAGATGTTAGGGCAGTGTGATGTTAGTGGTGGGTTGTACTACCTTGACTGGGTTCTGTGGCAACCTGGCCACATACGGACTAGGTTCAGTGCTGTTGCTTTGGCTGGTGCAAATTTGGACTGTAGCTGGCAAGTCTTGACAAGAGGAATGGTCACTTGTTTTGATCACTAAAAGTTATCGACTGAGTTTTTTTCAAGATGGTCACTAACAACACAGAGGTATTTTTAGGTTGTGGGTCTGTGGTTGGATTTCTGTCCACAGTTACTCGCTCTTATGGTCATCTATCACCCTGCTCGAAGTCTTCCAGTGTTCACAACATGCTTCTGCTTGGGATCAAAGTCAACAAAGAGTATTTTGCTGAAGGCCGTAATGGACAAGTTCAGCATCTTCTTCTGCTTGTTCTTCATGGCTGTGAAGGATGGAGGGAGAGACGGAGGGCTGGGAGAAGACAAGGAGTGTATTCTGTAGATCCCCTCACCCAAACAGGGGTGGCTACATCCCCTCTGAGGGACATCTGATATCCTCTAGAGAGAGCTCCCTAGGAAACCTCTGATCTGATTATGTATACTGAGCTCAATGGGACGACGTTGGAGGGTACCAAGAGGTCATAGGATATTAGTTAAAGCGTCACCACATTTTGGGGGTATTAATTCCGACATTATGCTTTCTAATGTGGAACACTTCTTGTTTAATTGAGTTAATAAATTCAATCAAATGTTAACATTTGGTCTGCAAAATGAGAATCAAGTCTCAAAAGCATCTTGATAAATGACAAGAATCTTAAATAGGTGGCTTCATAAATTACAGATGCATTTATTTACAAACACAACCGCATACACAGCAGTATGAACATGTCCTTTAGTAAATGAAACACATCACACCTGAAGCCTGCGTTATCTATTTGGTGGGCCTTGGAGATGTGCTCCTGAGCAATGCTGACTGACTGCTGAGTGGGCAGATTATATACTTTTCCTCATAGCTGCGCTAAGTCTGTTTCGCCTTGGTCTTAGCTCAGGCCACTTCACACTTTCAAAGGCTGGACATAATGCCTTTAACCCATTTCTTTCCAGATACAAGGATTCTGGTGTAACCTAAGGGTAAGTGTTGGAGTTTACACCGTGAAGAACTGTAAAATCAGGAGTATTAAAATGCTTGTAGAATTGCTGCTCCACATCTCCTCCTTTCTGCCTTCTGGTCTGCTGTTGCAGTAGCGTTGTCCCTGAGGGAGAGACCTGACGCAGGACAAAGAGGATCCTTGAAGGCAATGGGATCCTCAGACGGAGCTTCTGGGACGCTGGGGACATTTGGAAATCTGCCGGCTAGTTTTTAAAAGTCCTGCCCTAAATATTTACAAAAACTGTGTAATGTTTCATGCTTCTCTGCTGTCCCGCTTTGTGGCACTGATGAAAAGCATCACAAGAAGAGGTGCCCTGGTCCTGCCTGGCTTCCAAGTCTCATTAAGTACAATGGGTTTGCAAGTGCTTCTGTACATACCGGCTGCACTACATCATCCCTCGCATTCCTGGTGCTGAAAGCTGCAGAAGGCAGCCAATGGGGAGGGGATAAAGAGCACACTTTTTGAGACTCTCTTTTCCCAGCTTCTATTCTTTGCTTCAGCCAAAGGAATGAAATCACAAAGCCATTACCTCATTTCTGAATAGTTTGGAAGGCAACTCACTTCGCACTCAGAGGGGATTTTTCAGCAGCACAGAAAAGTGGGACTTTGTAATGGAAGTTTGTTTGTTTGTTTGTTTGTTTTATAAGGCTCAAACTTCATCACAAAATGAACATGAAATGGTAGTGAGTTGGAAGCTGAAATGCAAGAGTTTGCAGGGGCTTGTTTCCCAGAATTTGATTACAGACATATGTCTCCCCTGCGGCTTTAAGATTTTAGTAATTAATTTTTTCCCTAGAATTTAGATGATGCTCTGTCTTTTTTTGCATCCTCCATGTTTCTTTTTTTGAGTCATCTGAGTTTGGTTAGAAAAAAATAATGTCTGGATTTTGTGAGGCTTTCTGTAAATCCTCTGCTTTATTTATTTATTTATTTATTTTCAAATAGCTCAGTACAAAAATGTACTAAAAAAATCAACGCTAAAAGAAGCATCAAGTAGAGATGCTTTAATTGCTCAAGTATAATAAATTCTCATGTAGGCATAATCACAAATGGAGCAGTCTTGTTTGCACATGCTGTCTAATTCATTTTGTCTTTCTAATGATTTTTTTTTTCTTTCAGTGAAGAACCTCAAAATATGAGACAAACTTTCATGACTGCTGTTGAATCATAATGAAATCAACATACATTCTCACATCTGAGCTGGTGCTTGAAGCTGCTCTAGTCTTTGTATCCGTTTTCAATGGGGTATTCCTTTAGTGGGGAATCCAGGCTGGGCAATCTGGTATCTTCTGTGTGCTGGTGCTATAGGAAAGCAAAAGTCATTTTGCAATGCAAGTCAAAAACTTCTTCAGCAATAGCATTGCTTTTCTTTTGGCTGAGTGTTTATGGCAACCCTGATCCACTGTGCCTTGCACTTGCTCCTGTGCCCTTGTATATGTGTAGTGCTTGGGTACTGCTGTCCTGGTCCAATATATGGTCATTTATCCTTACTTCTAATGCTTTGGAAATAACTTGGTGGGACTCATCTACCTTCCCAGTCTCTTGTCCAAGAAATCTGTGGTTCCTATAGCTTAATGCCTGTGAGCTAGACCATGTCTCCTTCTTCTAGCCTATCCCTCTCCCATGCACTGAAAGATGCAAAGACCTGATCCTTGCCCCTCAGTGAATTACTTTGTCATTATGAGTAGACATCATGAAAAATACTTACAGAGCCAACTGAAATCTCCTGATGTGCAATTATACTGCATTTGTTCCTTGTTACTTTTTATACTGGTTAATTAAATTAGCTTTCTATTGCATCTACATCATACAATAAATTAAATGTTGTGTAATATATATTTAGTACTTTCTTTCCTATCAGCAGTATGGTAGTATAGTTTGCCAAGCTCTATCTGGTTGTATATGCAAAATCCAATAACGTCTAGCTATTTTTATGAAGGATAAAATCCAGTCTGAGGTGGGAGGCTTTGTACAAGGTCTATGTATCCAAATCTTCAAATTAGCACTTTGGTAGGACTTGAGCAATGTAAGTCTTAAGCTGAGTCAGTAGAATAAGATACTTTCATACTCTCAACTATAGAGATGTACCCCAATGAATTGTACTTTAAGATGTTGATATCAAAGTGGTTTCTGTAGGTGAAGAGATGTATTTTAAGAACTTAGGAGAAAATCCCATTTTATCAAAACAGTGGTGTACTGGCCAGAAGGGTAGAGGGTAGAGAAAAAATATTAATGTAAACATTTTTCAATGGAAAATCAATAACTGAAAGAAAGTCTAAAACATCACAAATATGAAATATCTTTTTTTTCCAATTTTTAAACAAAAATTCAGTTTCCCTGATGTGAAGAAACATTTTTTTTTTGAATTTCATTTTCAAACAGGACTTATAACTCATTTACACATGCAAGTACTTTGGATTTTTCTCTCTCTCTTTTTTTTTTTTTTAATTGAATATAACTTTTATTGAATACAAAAGCTTATGTATAGGATGTTATATAATTAACAGTTACTACTGGTGAGTAGCTATCATATGCTACTACTTTTTTTTTTATGCAACACATGAGTGTTATCCTATAAAACACCCATCAGAATAGAATTGTTTCATGGAATGTATTTATTTTCCTGATTTGCCAATGTTTGCCTACTCACCGGGCTCAGAGTTATGGGTTAATTTAAAACACAAACCCTCAAAATCACAGTAAATTGAATGTGGCTACTCAGGATATGAATCAGAAAGCCATATCCAGTAAGCATTTAAACATTAAAATTCATCTGATTTAAAACATGCTTGGGCTGTTTTTAAGTTGAAGATCCTGGGAATGGTATGTAGCAGGTGGTACCTGTACTTTTCTAAATTGTAGACAGCCAATTTGCTTTAGTAAAAAAAGAGCTAGGCAGAACATCTTTGTTTCAGTAAATGCCAAATTATTTTACAGAATTTGAATGGCTAAAATTTTAAAAGAGTCAGTCTCCCATATCCAAACATCTACTGAAAAGGTCAACTTCAACACAATTCCTTCCTATGAAATTTTTACAAAGATTTTGCTTTCCCTCCAACCCAGAATAAAAACAAGTGTTAAAACCTCATGAGCTGTCATGAAAAAGAAATGTTGGCAAATATGGTGGCAAATCAAAACCATGTTTCCTTCAGTGAGTGTCATCACTCGTAACCTAGAAGTGAATCCAACGTGAGTATAATTGTTGCTGTTTGCAATAAAAGCGACACCATCTCCTTGTGAATTATTGATGTCAAACCTTTAGTAAAATTTTCTTCTCGCAGAAGCCTCAACCCATCAAGGAACTTAAGAATTCAAACACAGACAATAATGCAGTATCAGTGAGATTTTTCCCAAGTTTTTAAATTTAAACATGTGCTTAACTTGCATTGGAAAAAAAAAAAAATTCAAGGAGCAATGATACAAGGAATGAAACCAAACTGTAATACAAATTGTAAACATTGAGTGCTTTTACTCTAAAACTAGTAAAAATGATTTTTAATAGATGTAGTTGAGCTGAGTTTATTTATAGCACACCATGCTGACTCTTTGGAGATGGAGTGATAGCGACAAGATAGACTGCTTTCTGTATCAGGGTTTTGAGCTGTCTAAAAGTATCTTATACAAAAGGTTGACAGAATATCTGAATGGCAGCATTATATAAATGGCGCACAACAGTGCATAGACAATTAATAGAATATGTCTATAACTCTTATTAATGATGTCAACAAAGACACACTTTCCCTTTTCAACACACTTTCCCTTTTCTCACATCCTACTCCTGCCTCTCCATGTAGCAAAATGTAGTAACATGCTTCATATGAATGGAGATGTGCTAGCAGTATAAAAAAGAAAACAGTGCAGATTAGTGTACTTCTAATAATAGCAAAAACTAGTGTACTCTTTTTCATTTAACAGTAAGAAAGATGTCCCAGGATACCTCAGTGCAGGAGCACAACGGGAATCCTTTTGGTTGTATTCAAATGTTGTGTAATTTTAGCTGTCATTACTGAATACAACTCTTCCCACAGCATATTTTCCTTTGAATCATGACTGACCTTCAAGACTGTCGATGCACCCTTTCTGCCACAAAAGCCCTTTTGTCTCTGTGGGTTTGTGTGTGTGTGTGTGCATTCTGGCCATTTCCTCCTTGCAGTGAAAAACAACTGCTTGGTTTTTTCTTGTTTTTGTTTGAGAATCACAATTTGATCGAAAGAGATTAAATAAATCAGCAAGCGATAATATGAAGCCATTAATACAACTTTTCTGCTCAAATGGTTTGGCAGCCTTTATCTGCTGGCTTAAACTTAAACAATCACAGGCTTCCAAACTAATTACAGTGCAGAACATTATAGGATTTATGAAATTTGGCAGCTATCATTTAGAAATGGGGGGAAGGAAGGGAAGGAAGAAAAGTTCATAACTATCCATTATGTAAATGTCCTGAAAGTTCCTCAGAACAGAAATTATATACTACTGGTACAGCCTTTCAGCAGCCTTGAGCATCTTGACTTCTAATTTGTACATTTTGTTCATTTTTCATGCTTCATAAGCAAGCATATGGAAAGTGCTGTGTAGATCTTATGCCAGCAGAAAGCCTTCTATACTATTTGTTTAATTTACAGCATCAATGCCTTAATTATATTAACTAATACAGAACCTGTAAATATGTTGACAGTTGTCTAGTGAAAACCCCACTGTAGCTCCCATCCTTTGGCAGACTTGAGAGCTCTGGTCCATGTTGCTGGAGCTAGATCACAAGCGGGAAAACTATGCTTATTAGTAACGGGTGGCAGAACACATACTGGTTGGGAGAAATTAAGGTCCCCAAAGTCCCATTGCTTCTGCAGAGGAACCTGGAGCTGGGTACACCATGACTTGGGGATAGGTGATGACTGTGGAGCAACATGAACTGTCTGCACAGGAGTGCTATGGGGGCATTGCTTCTCTCAGCCAGGAATGTGGGTCATTTAGTTTGTCAGCTGTTTCTCCACAGTTGAAAGGCCAAACACTCCAAATACAAGAAGGCTCTGGTCACTTTGAACAGGTTAGGGGCACATAGGAGTTGTTTTGTCATTTATGCTGATTATAGTCCAAGACAAATAGCTTCAGTAAGTGGAAAAAAAAAGTGTTTTGTGTGTGTGTGTGTAACACAGACCACTGCACATTTTGGAAATCACAGGTAAGAACTCCCCAGAATCACAAGAATTCCTTCAGAATATAGTTTAATGTGATTGTTATACTGATTTTTCATCTCATAGGGATGAAATACTCAGTGGTCTGGGAAGGCTTTCTAAATTCAAAGTGGAGATATAGCTGTAACGCATGGCTCCAGGAAAAAAGTTTACAAATAAATGTTAAATAAAGCAAGAGTGGGCAATGGATTACAGGGTGACGTGCTCCCAAGCTGAGAAACCATGAGAAGTTCCAGTTCCTGTAGAGCATATTGGTACTGGCTGGCAGTGTGAGCATATTTTCTGCTCAGGAAGATCTCCAGTCCCAAGAAGATCCTTAAGAAATTTTTCCATCCTTACAAAAATTTTAGTCAGTGAACATTCCCTAGATAATAAAACATGCTAAAGCAGTCACACTTATAGTACCAACAGTGTAATTCCTGATTTGCCTTTGTGTTTCATTCCTGATAAAGCAAAAGGGTCATACATAGGGAAGTGAGAGTAGATGATTGATCTTTTAAATTAAGACCAGACTACTGCTGAAGGAGATGACAACTGCCACCACCTACAACAGTGATTTTTTTTCTTTGTAATTTATTTACATGTATGGCTTATGAACCTGTCTAAAACAAAACAATTTGTTTTAGTGAGTGTCATTAAATTACATTGCAGTAGATTTCTAAGTAAGCAAACTCAGTTGGGCTCATTGTGAGACAGTGGCTAGGATGGAGGAGGCTGCATTTGTGACCCTCACTGCAATACACTAAGACGACTAGGAGCCTAGCTGTCCTCAAAAAAAGCATAGGTAAAACTTCAAGGTAACGATGCAGCTTTAAGCTGTTTTTATTATTTTAATTTGGGCCGTATGCAGGCTAGGTGCTATGTAAATGCTGAGTGCTTTTCCTGCAATGTCTCCTATCAATGTTTTATTTATTTTTTATTTTTTTTTTATTTTTTTTTTGTGTCAGAAGTGATAGGTGGGAGTCAACAGGATGACTTCTAATTCAAGGAAAACATGGGCTGGCATGAGTCATGTTCTGCCCCACGAACTCTTCCATCACTCCCAGTCTGTGCTGATGCAAAAATGTCCGAGCACAGTTTGAAGCTGTACTGTTCTGTTCAGTCCTCTGTTCTATTCTCTCTTATTCTCCAGACTCCTAGGCGTTAGTCTTACTTTTTTCCTGTGATTAATTAAGTGATCATCTTTTTTTAAAGATTTATTTCCTTTTCTGAAAAAATAAAAAATGGTATTTTTAAAATGGAATCCGAAGATTTGATCAATGTCCACAAAAGCTATACAAATATTGTAGGCAAAGCAACATTTTTTTTTCCCCCATATCCATCTTATTGCTCTGTGGAGAAAATTCACAGGTAAAAACTAAAATCCAGGCTGCAGTGAATATAAAAACAAACTGTGCTTTCAAAAACACACTTATAATCTGATGATCAGCACTGTAACTGATTCAACATGGATACTCCAGTACTTTTTCCTGGGGCAAAATGCCTTGAATAATTGCTGTGATATATACACATGTATGCAGCACATATAGATGAATAAATACACACATGCCTGAAGACACGTGCTTATAAACACACATATATATTTATTTTGCTAAATATTGCTAAAGAGCACCATGATAGTTGAGAAATATGACTCATGGTTGAGTAGCATAAACTTAATCTGGCTAGGTTTAATCTGGCTAATTTAGGTCCATTCAAGCGAAAGTAAATATATCAGCACGGCACACACTCCTCTATGTGCTGTAATATGTAGGAAAACACAGACATTCAATGTCATCTTATGCTGCTAGTTTGTAGCGAAGCGTGCTTCACCATGTTTTATAACCTACTACAACATCTGCAAACAGCATTAGAGGTAATATGAGTAATATTGTCCACATGGCTTTGTGGATGCAGGGCTGTTGGATACATTTTGATACGATCCACAACTATATTATCAGGCGGAGTGGGTGTAGATTCTTGTAAAATGCCATATATCTGTTAAAAGATACTCGTTAAAAATTTTCATAATGCTGAGGTTTGCATTAAATAATGCTAAAACCCACAGAAAGCATCCAGAATGCCTAGAAACATTGTGCAGTCCATGTTCAAAGAAGAGCACTCATGATTCTACTCTGCTTAGTCAACAGTTCTACTGATCTGCATTATACTCTGCATTTCATACAGACGGAAGAGTGCTGATGAGGTATAATAGATTTGCCAGATCTGTTTAGAATTTTTAGTCAGTTTAGATCTTTTCCCAGAGCATTCAAAACAGGATTGTCTGAAACATCAAATATGAAGATGATACCAGTGGATCCCCTTTCTTTGTTGCTGTGGCATGAAGTCTTTTTACTGGCCTGTTTGTAGACGAGATAAGAATCCAATGGGCAGGGGATGTGCCAGCCATCTTTACTCCTCCTGAGAGAATGGTACCCTGTCCTCCTTCATGAATGCTGGATCCAAATTCTTCAGTTCTAGATGGTCCAAGTTACAATCTTAAATTGACACTTGACAAACACTCTGAAACACAGATTGATGGAGCCAAATATAGAAATCTGAAAAAAAAAAACACAAAAAAAACCCCAAAAAACTAGACGTGCTAGTGGCTTTAAGACAAATGCTAATAAAGGAAACAGAAATGTGATGATTGCCTCTCCTGGAGGATTGCAGGAATCAAGCCCAAGTCTCCAAAAAGGTGCAAAAGTTTGGGAAAGAGGATGGAATAGATGATGTGTGACATGACAGAATTTTTAGCAAATCTAAAACTTGAAAGAGCTCAAATCCTTGCAAGAATTTCACAGTATTCAGCTTTTTCTCATTCTACACTGGAGATACACATTTCTTCTCTTGTGTGACTTTCACACGGCTTACCTCAAAATCAGGGAGACCAAGGGTAGTGCATTTCATGGCACAGAGTCCTGCCATGGAAGAGACTCCAGGTGATGGCCAAGAATGAGACAGTTGGAGATGCAGAGAAAGTCACAGTGACTGGGAGCAAGGGGTTGGCTGCATCCTACTGCCAGGATTACATTCTTCTTCTAGCTAGGACAGGGCTTTAAAAGAGCTGTGTGCTCGGAAATGATATATCTGCAACACAGAAGTTCTCTCTTCACTTGTTTCCTGAAGATCAAAGTGGACTGCTGTATCAAAACAGTTTTGTTTCTCGAAATTATTGTTTTGAAGTGTATTTTGATGCACTGTATCATGTAAATTAGTATTGGTAGACAGCATACAGATTTGAAATGAAAACAAAACAAAGCAAAACAAAACACTAAACCAGTTATAAAACATCAAATCTGTAATGCCATCATGCAGAAGAGATGGTGACCATCATTTTAAAGCCAAGTGAATAGTATTAAGCTCCCAAAAACATACTCAGGCCTATAAACAGGAAGTGGCCTGACTTCAGTGTTGGAGAATGCACCGTTTCTGCTAACTGCACAGAAGGTAGGGCTGAGGATTGGTTTTGATTAAACAAATATATCAGATATCATTTCTGGTTGCCTAATTGGGCAAACCTTGTGGCTGCAGTCTGCTGTAGGAAGAAGGACAGAGAATGGGAAGCAAAAAAAGGTGCAGGAGAAAAAGGAGAGAGAAATGAAGGGATTGCACAACAGCAAAAGCACATGGAAAAGGGGAAATTGCATGTTGGAGACCATGAGCTGGGAAAAGAAAGGAAAAGGGGAGAGTACAAGCACATATGATGAATGGAAAAGCTGGAGAAAAATGGATGGGCTGCAGCAAAGACAAGAGAAAGAAATAAGTGAAGAAAATCCACCCAGAGACTCTTGCCAGTCATGGACACAAAGCACTGACCCAAGGGGAAATGATTCTGAATCTGACTGGGAGACTGTCAGAGCTGTGGGCCTCTGCATGGGATTTTGAGGAAAGGACCTCGCTGATTCTCCTGAAAAGTGGGTCGCCATGGGTTTTAAATGTGGAAGAGTATATATGAAAAGACATTTTTGATCCCTGTCAGAAGACAAAAATTGGAAGAGGACTTGAAATGTACCATTCTGTATAGAGTGTCAGATAGCAGACAGAGAGAGAACAATTAAGACTGCACAAGGCTCTCCATCAGCAGCTTACAATGGGAATAGGATTTTCTTTTTCCCCGGATGTCAGCCCAGCCACTCAGGCGAGACGAAGAGAATTTCTTCCACTTAAGAAATCCTTTGTTCAGGAAAGAGCTGTTCAGACCTCTGTTCTCTCCTCAGCCAAATTGTATGTAGTTTTCACGGAGAAGACTTCACTTTCTGAGGGGCATTGGTAACCAAAGAGCTTCTGGACAAAGTGCAAAGTGCAGTGAGTCCAGAGTATCCTTGGAGTCTGACAGGGAGGCTAAAGAATGAACAGAAACATTTTCAAATGCAAAAAGGTTGATATTTGTTCTTGCAAAATTTGTCATAGTGATTTTTGTCCTGTGAACCTTGCAAGAGCGGAATTCAGGTTGTCTTCTGCAGGATGGCTGCGTGGTCTGTTCATGTTTTTCTTGCAGCACATTGACTGTATTCTCAATACAAGAAAACTGCATGTAAATCTGTATAAAAGCTGCCTAGGAGCTTGAAGAAGTGTAGCTAATTCTAAAAACTATTTAGCTGGACCATAAACAGCCAGCATCTATATTTGTTTAGTTACAGGCTTTCTTTTCTCCTGTGTAATAATGTGAATTAAAAAAATGCAGTGGAGCTGTTCAATATAGAAGGGAAAAAAGAAAGTCTCCACTACAAGAATTTATTCAGCCTTTGCTAACTGAGATTAAAACCACTGGACTCAGGAGAGACTACTTGTCTGTTTGTTTTCTTTCTCTTTTGCCTTGAATACATATGTGCACATACATGCAAAAATGCTGGAATCTATATGCACATGCATGCACATGCACACCTGCACACGTAGAAACTTGGAATACAGATTTTATCATTCAACTAATTGTACCAGTTTAATAAGATCTGTATGTTTTATTACCTTGCTGATTCCATGTCAAAGATAACAGGTTAACCAATTGACGCATTAATGTGTAAAACACTGAAAGACCAGAAAAGTTATTAAAATAAATGCACGACCCCCCAGCTTGTGTACATTTATTGAAGTTTCGTTGTAAGGGTAAAATAAATTTGGATATAGTTTGTATTGTAATCATCTGTCTGTCCATTTCACTTTTGTTTCACTGTGACTATGTATAGTGTCAGTATTTATTTGTAGTGCCCTGTTTGCTCTTGCAGACCAGACTAGAAGTCTCACACATGGGTTTTGACACTAGATCCTACTCAGTGGAAGGAAGAAACTAATCTGTCCTGTCATTTCAAGAAACCACATAACTAAAATGCACATTCAGGTCTTTATAATATATCCTAAAAGCAGAACTGCTTAGGAGTCCATTCTGTCAGCAGTATCTACCTTATTGGGTTACTGACTACTGGTAACACACCTTACGTGAATCTCCATCGTAAGATCACTTGGAAATTTCACCTGTTGCATACAGTAGTAGCTATTCACTTGTTAATGGGTGTTTCTCACCAGGATTTCGTTACATCTGTGCCCCATTGTCTGCCCTCACTTCCAGTTCATTTTCAAGTGTGATATTACACTTCAAGTTCATGTGCCTTTAAATAGTTTGGTTCCTTGATACCCAAAGGAAACGCCTCTCTCTTCATGTGTGACCAGGAAGCTGAGATCAGAAGAAGGGGATGAAAAATCTAACTTGCTTCCCAGGCTGCCCCATCAGAATGTGGGCTGGGTGGTTGATTTTAGATTTAGAACTTTGCTTTTGAGTATGTACTCAAGCATCACATGGCTGTATCCATAACTATGAGTGGATTCCAGAAAAAAAAAAAAAAGTGATTAAGCAATTAGCTACAGAACTTATATCCACAAGTGTATTTTTGCTGCAGCTTTGACATTTTCTTGCTAGTGTCTTGCACCAGTTTGTAGTCTAAATGTCTTTACATATCCTGTAACCGAAGCACTCTAATTCTCTCTTATTTTCATCAATTTAACACAAGTCAAATTATGTGTTATGACAAAGAAACCCTCCAAATTATGCATTAGCTTCTTTTTCTTCTTATTTATTTATTTATTATTTTTTATTTATTTATTTTTCCAGAACCAGACCTCTGCTCCCACTGACTCTTTTTACAAGGACTACACTATGTGCATAGGACAAGACTGAAAGCAAACTACAAACTTTAAGCAAACTACAAACTACATATTGTCATATTTTCTCTTTGACAATTAGGAATAAACACTGGATGCACAAATGAAAAAATAAATCTGAAAAAGAGGAGAAGAAAATCCAGAAAAGAATATAAGAATATCAGGTGCTTTGTATTCTCGCAGTTACCTGCTAGTACGTTGGTGCTGCATGTTTACTGAAGTCAGAGCTGTGCTACTCAGTGCTTCTCATTTTAAAACAATCATTTATGGGTGTTAAAGTATTCCTGTGAAAGGAAAAGTATACTATGTCAATCAAAGCTAATCACTGGTACAGGCAAAGTGCTTTTGTTGGCCTCCATGCTCTAAGCCGCGCTTCTGCATCTGTGTTTGAAGAGATTAGAGAGGTGCTTCATACAAGAACTGTATTAGTTAACGCTGATCGACAGTATTTGAAATAAATCATGAAAAAGTTGAGTGCCAGAAGGAAAGGCATGGCGAGCGAGTTTGAAATGGACTAGGGCTAAATCTGGCTCCTTCCCACCCTTCCCACTCCTGTCATACGCTTACAAACACTTACCCGCTTGTTTTCAGCTTGTTCTTCTGAGAGCAATGCTAGCTATCTTCCTTCAGCCACTTCGTAGCTAACGTGCAGTGGTGCAGCCAAACATGCCCCAGCTTGCTGTTACTGAGATGCATACTGTTTATTGGCTGAGGCACCAATATTGTATTCGATGTGTTTATATCAGTCAGGACTGGCAAGAGATGGGGAAATGGGTGTTAAAGAGAAAGAACAGCTCCTGCAAACTGCTGTATTTCAGCGTTCTGCCGCTCCCCGCACCTCCATTCCTAGCAGCACGCTTGCTTCGTGAATGCCATACACTTTCAAATAAATTATGAGTGACAAGTATTTGAACCAATAAAGAGGGCACCATATTTTATATGCAGTAAATTTAATTCCAGATTGTGTTTCACCTCAGCAGTGTGACATGTTTATTGCTGCTGAAAGATGAAAGCACCAGGAGTTAGAGACAAGCGTCAGCAGTTCTAGTGGGCACCAGCAAAATGAAGATTTGACAGACTGGTAGCTGAGCCCGTGAAATGAAATGCCAGATCAAATTTTACCCAAAAGGGGTCAGATGTACTGTCATGCCCCCAGACTCTCAATACCAACTGAATAAATGACTCTGGTTCAACAAGCTGCTGAGAAAGGTGGCGTGCCTTCCATAATTCACTGCTAGAGGGCTATGATGCCTTTCAAAATACACTGATGATTGGTAGTGCCAGAATTGACTTTGAGGATATAATATGATGAGGTAACTCTGTTGGCACTAAGCACTATTCAAAATAGCTAACAACCGGCTTCCAAAATTTACACTTCGGTCTGCCTTTGTCCCACAGCTGGACCGGACCCACAACTGCCCACATTAACAGTGGAAATCAGTCAATAAGCAATAAATATGCTCAATTATATATGCATACTTTGGAGTGATTTCCTTTTGCTGGTGTGGCCCAAATTTAAAGGAAAACCTTTTGTCAATCTGTTACCAAATGATTTTGGGATAGCATCGTTTCAGAGGCTGAAAATAATAAAGAGAAACATCATGTCTCTTCGTTCAAAGCCAAGCTTTGCTACCTTTAGTCATGTGCAGCAGCACTTACTTATGTGAGTTGTCCCACTGGGAATTCTTAGAAACTATTTGCTTGAGGGTTACTTAACATAAGTAAGGCTGGCAGAATTGGATCTGGTATTTGCATGCAACAAATTATATTAGGGGCAACTTGTATGCAGATTTAATTGCACAACACAAGAAAGACATTTAGAGAATCTTTTGGTTTTAGTGAGACATGGTCACTACAGACCTCCTGATCAGCAAAACAATTTCTACTGACTGTTTTAAAAGTTTCAGATCAAATACCGTTCATTGCCAATGGCTGCAAACAGTAAAAAATCTCTATCAGTGCTGGTATTGGCAACAACACCTCTAAGATTCAGATAACAGCAATATCAAATCTGTAGGTCAGCAAAGAAAACTGCCCTTCTCAAATCCATCCTGTATCTGTTGGAAGGACAAGACATATTTCAAGCTGCTGCTGCTTAGATGTAGTTATAACATTTTGTCTTCGCGTAAGAGAGGTGGCTGTTCCAGATGCTTACCTCAGTCCTGGTTATAAATCCTCTATTTTCCAGACTGAAGCTAGTCATGGGCAGTTTATACCTATTTGTTCTTGTGTCAATCTTTTCAAAATAGCTTTAAATCTGTGTAAATAGCTTTTTTTTTCTCTCCCAGGTGTTTCTAGCCTGATGCGTATGCAGCCACTTACTTGGGCTTCATTTTGCTAAACTGGCTGAGACCTTAGATTTCCTCCTAATATGATGAATTCTGGGGTCCCTGGCCATCACAGTAGTCTTTTCCTGTCACTACCTCAAATGTACCAGCAACAGTTATATACACCCAGCAATTTCAGTCAAACTAAACGTTTGTGAGTACAGCTGTAAAAGAAATTCCAGGTAAGGAATACAAAGTTATATAAAGGCCTTCATACCTCTGAGCGTCTGTTGGAAAGACACTGCTTGATCATCCTAATATTGCATTTGCCCTTTTTATGGTACCCCCTACAGTACGTGTACACAGAGTATAGATACCACAAGCACCTGGGCAGTGCATCATCTCTGACACCTGGGATATCCTTTTTCTAGTTTCTGGCTGTCTGAACTGTAAGGTGTTACCTAATATTCTTGACATTTACATGAAATGACTAACTACTTTTTCCTTGGGTTTCCCAGGGTGATATTGGGTGCTCACTCTAGGCCTTCCTCACCTGCCACTTCCAATTGCTTGTGTGCAGCCACACAAAAACTCCAGAGAAGATACTGATAGCTGTTTAGTTGGACCAGACATTTAGATGAGTAGAAATGAGTAGGCCTAGAGGAACCTGTAGGTCTCCAGGCTACTCATACATAGCTGAGGCTCAGCAGAAGGTTGGCAGCCCTAAGGAGACGTGCCAAATGAGGAACTTGGCACTAGCACTGCTAGGTCTGATTACCCTCCAAGCACATTTCTCAGACTACAAAAGCAAACGGTTTAAATGACACGTCTGAAAAGAAATTAGTAGATGTGGCTCACCTTCCTAGTGAGGTCCCTTGTTACATGTTCTGAACTTAGGTCTGACTGTCTACAAGTCACTTGGTGGTTGCTGAAGGTTTCCTTCATGATCAGGTTGCTGAGGCTCCTTGCCCTGTTTCTAACTTGCATGGACATGCAAATCTCTACTGTGGTGTCCTTCAGAATGAGGCTCAGTAGAACAAAACTAGAGGACAGAAGACAGAATTAAGGCAGGAACATAAGTTATGTGTAACAAGGTAATACGCTACAAAGAACCTTAGACAAGGAGCCTTCCTCTTGCTAAGAACATTGTCTTACGTTTCCTGCAGAGCAGTTTAACCCTAACATCCACTCATGTTGCCAGTCCTTTTAAATGATACCAATGGTTTATTCTTAAAGCATTATCATTTTGAACAAACAATACATGTTTTATTAGTTTAGAGTTTGTTAAGCCATGTTTTATTTTAATTCAGCTGTAATAAAGTTAATGAACTACATTAATTACTACAATAAAACCCTATGAAGTACATTGTACATAGAGTACAAATACGACCAGCCCTTGGGCGGTGATAGAAATATGCAGGGATTCCACAAAACACTTCAGCATCTTTTCTCCAAGAAAATTAAACAAAAACATCAAATTTATTTGGAAATTTACAAGATGACATTGTGTCAGTCCTTCTTGTTTTTCAGGCTTCATGACCACAAGTCGGTAAGTCCTAAGCTGAGCAAGTGCCAGGCCTAGGAAATGATCATCTACAGCTACATTTTTATTACAAGATTTACATATAAATATATATGTATATATACATGCATACATATACACATCTATATGTGCGTATTTAGCTGCATCAACTTGTGCATATATAGGTTTTTGTTTGCTTTTTAAACTGTTTTCTTTAGCTTTGTTCCTAAATTTAACTGATATTGTTCATGCTATGTTCTATTGGAACTGTCTCACAGGGAGCAAGCATGTGAAAAAGTCAGTGAGCTGAAGAAAACACTGAGCTGGTGTTTTCTCATCTCCAACTTTTACGATTTTATTTTATTCAATATATAGCTTTTGCAAAAGCAATACTTCATTGAATGTCACCCAAATCTCTTAAATTAAAAGCCTGAGAAAAAAAAAAAAAAGAAGAAAATAAAAAAAAAGGCGAAATATTGATCCAACTCCTTATGCAACATTGTATTAATTTTTTTTTTTCCATTTGCAAAGCTAGGCCATCACTGAAGCTTTTCTGCAGGAAAACTAAAGGTTTTACTCTGAAGGACTTTCTGCAGCTGAATTCCCAATGAGAACTGCAGGAACAGGCATAGCAAGTATATGAATACAGACAAGTGCCGTGTTTTGCTTTGGCACCAGTAACTTAATCTTTTTTTTTTTTTTTTTTTTTTCCCCCTATAAGCTCAGAACAAGTATTATTACTAGAAAAAAGGCAAAAAAAAAATATTTTTCTCTAAAATTGGGTCTAGCAAATGACAATTCATATACATAAACTGATTGTGGTTTGTGTGTGTGTGTTTATTGTTGTTGTTAAGTAGGTGTTTCTAATAACCAGATTGCTTATATCCTTCTCTAGTTTGTATAAATTTGATTTTTCTTTAAATATGGTAAATCATCACCAAATTTGATCCTGAGCTGTACATAGAAAACAAAAATCCTTTTATCTTTTACATTTTTTCTTATGATAGCTTATCCAGGTTTTTTTTTTTTTTTTCTTTAGTAAAAATCTACTGAAAATAAATGAGTTCTGTTGTTCTACTTCTTTCCAACTATTCCTTAAGTTGGTTAAGGCTAACTCCTGAAGTCCTGCAGAGGTCTTACTACTTTTTTCAAATAAAGCAGGAACATAAGGTATGTGTAACAAGGCTTCATACTCATTTGGAATTCTGTGTAACTAAAAATCTATTCAATTTAGCTTCTGCTCATTCTGTACTTCAAACCCTGCTAAAGGATAGTTTTTGTTGTTGTTGTTGTTGTTGTTTTTCAATGGGTTCATTTGCATGAGACCTATTTTAGTAATAAATTTTAAGTTTTTTTAACAGCTAGCTGCTAATCAATACAACATATGTAAGTGTTTAATTTTAAGCCTGTTCTTAGATCCAACACTGTTGACAAGGTTATCTATTTGTTTGAAGTTATGTAAGCACTTGCAGAATTGGAGACAATTCGGACATCTTCCTCTGCCAGACCCTCAGCTATGTATATGCTGAAATAGATTCAGCCTCACATAATCTTGCTGAATAGTTCTACTGTGTAAAGTTTATGTTATTCTAATATACAACAACCTTTTTGGAGGGAAAAGTATTGAGCATGGATTCAGTGTTTAGCTCAGGCAAAGAGTTTCTTTGTCAATTTGGGTAAATCCTTTGATTTTTCAGTGCCTCAGTTCTCCATCCATAAATTGAGGAATTAATATTAACTCTTTTATCTGATTTGCCTATCCATACAGAAGACACCTTCAAGCAAGGATTGTCTCTTCCTATATGTATTGCATTATTGAAGTGACATTGTATCCCTTGCCTTCATTTCTTTTTATGTTAATCTGAGTTAGCCTTTAAGGTTCTAAAAGCATGTGCTATTTTATTAATTTCTGTAATGTGGTTAGTGCTATATAAATGAGTAATGGTAAAAATGAAAGCAAATAATAAATCATATTTAGCTATGAAAATACTATATAACTGCAATTAATGGCAATTTCAACATATCCCCAGTACCCCTCTGTGAAATTCTCATTTTAAACTCTTCTGATAAACATTCTGTATTAATTCTAAACTGTCTCAGATAGTTTTTGTTCAATAACCTTAAATAACAAACTACTTTGATCAGACCACTTATCTTTTAAGCCTTTAAATTGTATTTATCTTTGGGGGGAGGGAGGGGGTGACTGAATGAACTTATACACTGTGGCCATGTATATATATCTTTCTCAGAGCAAGATTCTAAGGAAAGAGTTTTATTACTTGGCATCACCAAATTAGCACCGAATGACTAGAGATGATTGTAAATGAATACATATCATTTTCTTTAAATCAGACTTGTTTTCTGTACTGATGTAGATTACAGTAGTTAGAATTGGCAGTAACAGATAGAGACAGATCCTCAGCTGAAGCAAGTCAAACAAGTTTCAAAGTGGTTCTCTCGGTGGGAAGCTCTGAAAAGCAATAGTGACCTGCATGTGCTGATTTATTCCGACTTGGATCTCCTGTCTTCCTTCACACCACGGTGAGGTTTTGGCCCACTTCCCCTCAGTGAAGATCACAGAAAACTGTTAACATGAGAGCAGATCACACCACTGTCTTTCCTCCAAAATCAGAAAGGTTTATCTTCTCAAATAACTATTGGCTACTTTTGCATTTTAAGTTTTCTTTTTTTAATTCACACACTTAGAAGTTTCTGGTTAATTTGAAAATTTACTTTGTTAACTAAGTAATTATCATTTTGTGGGAAAGATCTCTCCCATTAATGTTAAGTTTGTCTAGAACCTGCATCTAAATCTAAGACTCTTTTTTTTCTTTTTTTTTCTCTTAAATTTGGCAGAAGAGAATGCATCATAACTTTGTATGTATTCACCTCTAGATGTTAAAGAACATGCTGGCGTCTCGTGGTGATAGAGAATATAATTATTTTAAAATATTTCTTCTAACATAACAAACAAAGCTTTCAACCAGAATCTTACTTGTTTGCATTACTTCTGAATGCCTTTACAGGATTAGGAAACATTGGGATGAGTTTTCTCTGTGTCAAGAACATTTTTGCATTCTGAGCTGTAGAACAGGCATAGAGGAAGGCTTCAATCCCAGGCTCTGCATTCGTGCTCACCCCTGAAGAGACCTTTTGCACAAGAACACCTATCCAAGCTGTCTCTGTGATCAAGGGTCTGGCTTCCAAGATAGAATATTTATGTTACAGTATTATTATTATTAATTTTTTTTTTTGAGAACCAAATTTCATGAGATATTAAGGAAGAACACTGGCTGGAGAGAAAGGCAAATGGCACTACAGAACACAACTGGAAAGAATAGTCTTGTGGTGTTTCATGAAGGAACTTTAAAAGCAAAAGAATCATTATTCCTAACTCATCTTTGAATTTAAATTGCACACTTAAGCAAACTTTGAACTGTACCACACAATAAGCATAACAAGTAAACCTATGCTTTTAATAGTTAATCATCTGATGCATGACAAGTATCATTCTGGATTCTGTGTGAACTGATTCACAAAAATCATTCAGTAAATTAATGTGGTTTTTCAATATTATCAGTAAAATAGGCAAGCAGCCAAATGTCTAATGACAAATTGAAGGGTTTTGAGATGTGTCTGTCTCTGTGCAATATTGAAATTGTTTTCAAAACAGAAGCACCCGGGAAAAAAATTGAGCAACGCCACGTGAACTATAGAACTATTATGAAAATTCAATAAATAAATAATGTGACTTATATGCAAATAAATTTATCTACCCTTCAACTTTACCATCAACCATTTTTAGTGGTCCACTCTGACTTCCAGTAAAATGAATGGCAACATTTCTATTGGCTTTCAGAGAAACAGATTTCATTCTTTATCCAGCATTTATTCAGATCTGGTGTACCTTTTAGGCAATATAAATACTGTTTTTGTAAAGACTAAAAAGCAACCCCTCTGAAGAGAGGGCAGCAATCTGTCAAAGCAGTGGTTATTGTCTAGAGCACTACCTGTCTTGCAGGTGCTATTCCCCTTCATTTATCTTCCAGCCTTGATCTGATGGATTGGGGATTATTGCTCTTTTGGCAATCAGATCCTGAACATGCCTCCTATTTAACTCTGGGCAGTAAAAAAGGGAAAATTAAAAACCATTATGAGACCTCCATATAATTAATCTTCAGATGGCTTGAAGCTTAAACATGTAACGTCCTCAGTATACTGCCTGCTATAACAACTAACAGAAGGGAGAAAGAGACGACGTATCAATACACTTTATCCAAGGGAAGAAATTCCAGTTGTAGCATTAAATATAAATACAATAGTGTGTTGGAATAATGTAGTAAGGTTCCTGTACTATTAAAGGCTTTGTTCTAAAGCGTATCTGTGTACACAATGAGATGATGAACACAGTGCATCACATAGCTAAATTTAATATATGCAGGAGTATGATGTTTGCAATGCATGCATTTCAGCAGGTCCCATTAGTGTGCCTTTCCCCTCCAGTGAAAACAGAATGAACCACAGCCCCTTCTGGTTTGCATAAAGCAAACAAAATTAGATTTGCTTTGCTGAATTGAAACCCGCTTGGGATTGTGAGCCTCTCTCGGGGACAAATTACTTCAAACAATCCCTTTGTACCATAACAAAATCAAAAAATTCAGGCCAATCAACATGGCTCAAAACCCTTAACACAAGAATTAATAATACAACGTAGTCTATTTTTATTGCTTCTGAGCTACAGATTCTTGTTTTAATATAATTACACTTATTTGTGGTCCACATGTTAAATAAGCTTGCATATGTTAACTAATGTGACATAAAACAACTTTTATAATTTCACTATTGCAACCAGTTTTGTTCCCCCTAGAGTAACATCCCTAACATAGGACAAGCTAAACTTTAATTGCATTAAATCAAATCTATATTATGATTTTTTTTTGGCATATGTAGATAGAATTGTAGACATTTCTGAAGTTAAATATGTCAAAAATATTTCATTTAAATTCCACTGTAAGTCTGATTTCCTGGTGGGTTTCAAAACCTAACCCTTCCTTCAAAGAAACAACTTACTCTGTCTAGCAGAGAAAACTCATTTAAGGTGGCACGTTTTCCCCACTTACTAACAGAATACCTTTACACTTAATAGTGTAATCCAGGTCACAAGCATGAAGAATTTACAAGCCATATTTCAGTAAAAAGTAATCTGATTTTTACAATATTTCCAGATTTTTTTTAGACTACAATATTTTAAGCATTGCAGCTACTTAAGTTGAAAACACCCTGTAAATGAAGGCAGATATTTTATTTGCTTTCTTCATCAGACACACCCAAAATGAACCACAGGGAAGTATGTTTGTCTTTTCTATTTTCATCAATACTTTATGTATTGCTCCAGACAGTATTATTTCTTAGCATTTTTCAAACTCCAACTTTGGTGTTGCACAATATTATTTTAAATGCAACAAAATAATGGCAAACATAACCAGCTCTGATTTTCCATCTTAACGTAATACAAGATTATGGACAAAAAAGCAGGAGGTCACTTTTATTACTTTCTAATAAGACTTTACCTTATATGAGGCTATAAGCAATATATCAAGATGTCACTTTGTGCCTCCTAATATGACATTGTGGTGATGGAAGGAACCAAGGAGTTAGCACAATTTTCTGAAGTATTCTCCCCAGAAGCATGTTTCTGCAATGCACAGTCTCAAGCACTTGGAAAGGAAAATGCTGACATAGGGCAGAATTATACCCTGACTCATAGTCCATGTAACCCAACTGATGGATGCATAACGTATCAATCAAGACAGTTCTGCTCCTGGAATATATATTTTCTTCACAGAAAACAAAAACAACCTTTGCCCTATTTAACCTGAAAGCCCAGAGATACACAGCAGAAATAAAATGTTGAGAAGGGTGAACGGTGCATTTTTGCTATAGCCACGAGAATGTTGGAAATAAAATTTGCATTTAAAAATGGTGCAAAGAAATAAAAATACAGAAAAACTTAACTATGCCTAAGACCTTAACTATGCCCCATAGTGTCACTGTGCATACATACATGGCTATCAGATAATAACACTTCTAATCTCAGTAAAGTTTGCAATGATTTCTAAAGACAGCTTTGAATTTTCCATTTTTCCTGTCTCATGTTGCTGTAAAGTGGACTTAGCTGGACTGCATCCCCTCATTCTTTCTGCTATAACTCCAAATTCCTTAGAACTATAACCAACACCTATTTTCCTCTGCCTTTTAATACTTATTTTATTTGTAGAAGGTAATAGTTTATGCCCTCTCCGCTCTGGACAGATAGATGACGTTTTGCAGTAGTATCTAAATATCATTTTATGTTGGAAGTAGCATGGTCTCCAGAAGAAGGTCAGATGGTTTTATGCCAGGTATTAGGGGAGTTAAAAGAAACACTGTTACTAGGGAGAAATGATACCTGACAAGGCAGAATAAGAAATAATAGAAATTGGTTGAGCTCCATGTTTTAAACAAATTATAGTAGTTAAAACGAATAAAGACAACAAGCTTGCCTTATGCATTCCTTGTTTTAAAGAAGTTAGTCCCAGCAAAATCAATTTCATTTTTGGACACTGGTAGGTTTGTTGAGCTTAAATCAGCAATCCACAGGAGATAGAGAAGCTTCTGCAAAATGAAATTCAACCCAGTTTACCACGATGAGTGGGTCAAAAGAGGAAGCAATGAAAGGGCAGCTCCAGTAATAGCAGCAGATGTGAGCGGTGTGAGTGTGAGAGAGGAATGACTGATCAAGGGGAACCTTTAACACAACAGAGAAGGACTCTGACTTCACTGATCTGTCCAGCTGTGATCACCTGACCTGAATGCTAATATTCAAAATACAAAATTATTTCATGTTTTATGGAACTTTTCTTACCTGTTGTTTTCCATCTGGTGGTGCTTGTGTTATTCCAGATCCAGCAGTACAGGCAACCCTACACTCTGGCCCATAAAACCTCAGAGTTATGATACGTTTTTTATTAAAGTCCCCACTGAGGACCACTGCACAAATGTTTGAATGAACAGGAATTCTATAGTGTGTTTAAACACCAGTAAAAACAACTTGGAAACTTGCTGTGTGGTATTACAAGTTATGATCCATGCCAGGTGTTAAATGCTATTCTTGTTTCATGAAATAGGAAAACCCCTGTTGCACCATGCAGCCACTGCATGTCACTATTAAGACAGAGCAATAGAGAAAGGTTTCAGAAAGATTTATAAATTTCTAGTGAAGATGGATGCCACTGTCAGAAGGGTAAAAGCTGCTCCTGTACATATATATTCATATATTGTTTAAACCCCAAACAGTTGAAGTGCTCAGAAGAGTTCACAGTCCACTCTGCTACACAATTTAGATTGTGTAGGGTTTTCCATGCATTTGTTATGTATTTAAGTGTGTGTTAAACCATTAGATCCCAAGAAAATCATAGTCATTCATGATTCATTGAGTCATTCATATCTGAAAGTTGTGACCTAGCACCACTGTATTTTCTTGGGTTGAGATATGTTCCTCCTACAAAATATATAAAGTATTATCCATGGGCAATTACCCACTTCTAACCATATTTCAGAAGAAGCACTTTTAGCAATATAAATTATTCATATTATATAATGCTGCATACAAGTACTCTACTCTGTCAGAAACTCAGCCTTTTTTGTTTCGAGTTGTTTTGTTTGTTTGTTTTTTATTTTATTTTACACGAGGGCAAAACTCTCTTTAAATCCACATCACAGCAGTTTGCTTCAGCATTCTGGACTCCTTAGGGGTGCAGATTTCCAACTGGCATAAAGGAAAATACATAGGTCAGTATGGTAGATCAGTGTAATTAAGAACTATAGAGCAGGTGTGAGAGGAAATTTTGACCTTATAAGAATATATCATGCCTTCAAAGGCAATTTTTGAAATTTATTTTATATTATTTTATTCCTATACTTGAATCAATTATTGATGCCAATGTATTTCTTAAATTGTAGGACCTGGAAAAGTTTCTTGTCTACATGTTTTGGAGCACTGTGGTCTGGCTCCATGTCGAGGTAAGACTCAGGTCTCTAGCATCCCTCCATCTTGCTTCTTTTCCTCCTGCACTGGGGAGAAAAGCAGGATTTGAATGGGAAGGGAGGTCTCCCAGCTTGGAGAAGTGGGGCATTGAGAACCTGCCTCTGTTAGTTCACACCTGCTGCACAAACACAATGACAAAATCAATGCAAGTTGTGGCTCCTCTGTGCCATGTTGGACAAATATAGATTAAAAACATCCCCACTGTGAAGTGCTTATGCTCACACCTGAGATAGTACACAATATGATGATATTTGATCGCTCTGAGAAGTTGGATTATATTTTCCCACCTTCGGCCCCAATTTACCTTGTCACAGTCATTTTGCTATGAATTGTTTTATAAGCGTTCACAGAGCAGTGGTTGTTATCCCTAGCAGTACTTTTCTGAGGAAGTTAGGCATCACCATTGCAGGGAATGTTCTAACAATCGTATTAATTCACTAGCTTTACATGAAAACCTTGATACTGATCTTATAAATAGTTCCTGCTAATGCATTTTGGGTGAAATGCTGCCAGGTTTTAGTGATGCAAATTAGGATGACTGTAAAATTGTTACTTAGCGGTTTTGTTAAATGTAAATTTGCAGTGTTGGATAGTGTCATTCTGTTTCTTGCCGTATGTTCAAACTAAAAGGCAGAACCATGCTCATTTGTATAATGTTAATATCTTCTTGCTTAACTTTTATAACATTCTGCACAAATTAACGTAAGATCCTAATAATCAGGCCAGCTATTAAAGAATTCTGTGATGTGTTCTAAAATGAAGTGTGTAACGCCTATTGGGTTCACACAATAATTACAGTCTGACTGCCGTCTGCTCTTCTCATCACAGTGACACCTGCTAACAAATATGTTGCTAACTGTGTTTGCAGCATTACAAATAGGTAGGTGCTCATTGGCTGCTACAGGGCGAGGGCACTTGGCCTATGTACCCACCAGTGGAAGGTGATTTAGCAAGTCTGCTTTGATGATCCGCTTTTCACAGTGTGAGACTGTATTTTGCACCCTAGAATTCCCAGGTACAGTGTCACAGTGCAGTTACTTCTCTTCACCTCTCCCATTTCCTGCTGTTGCATTCTTTTGTGGTTGCAGGTTCTTTTTTTTTTTTTTTTTTAAAAATTTTAATTAATTAATTAATTATTTTTTATTTGGGGGGTGGGTAGAGTGGATGGGGATGATTATTGGCATTTCTGCAGAAAAGCATTTAAACAATTTGGGAAACGGGGCCGAAAACTTCCTTTTGTGTATGTCAATGTGCATAAGCGTGTGTGTGAGGGAGGGAGAAAGAGCAAGAGGGAAAAAGGTTCCTGCTTTACCACTGCAGCTGTATGTAGGCAGTATTTAACTACATATGGACTGACGTGGAATAAAAACATTAGGAACACCCTTTCAGAAAAAATCACATGCCCTTTCTGGAAACATTCTAATGGGCTAAAATGTGCTTGTGCAAATACTTGTAGATGATGAAAGAGCTAATTGTAAACATTGGTGAAATAAATTCAGGACATATTAAAAGCATAATGTCTAGTTCTATACAATGGACAGGGTCATCCCTGGCCCTCAACCTACTGTAGAAAGTCTAAGATCTGGATTCAACTTTGAAAGTTAAATTGGTGTAGTCAAATATTCCAATGTCTTTATTATCGTCTCTTTTATTTATTTGTTTATGAGTGTCTCATTTAAATTCCAAATACAAAATCATAACCTCCGAATAATATAATCTTCATGAAGCAGCAGCTTCATGTTCCTTGCTACACTCCAGATAGTCAGTGATTAAATAACCCCAATGAGTATACTCAGGAAATAGCTCTTATATAGTTATAGGATATATGCTGACTTCCTTACTGCTTCTGACTGCTTCTTTTGGATTACTAGAAATAAACTTTTCAAAATCAGGTTCTTAGTTTTTCAGAAATGTGTGACATAGGAAAGTTAAATTTGCAGAGTGAAAAGAAAAACTGCATCTGTGGATTTGCACGTAGAATGGGGTGTTTTAGTGTTTTTGTTTGTTTTTCCATGAAACTGCATTGTCCGTATAATATATTGAAAATTTGGTGATTCAGGCACAAAGCAGTCTGAGGAAAAACTTGAGATTTGATGACTAAAAAGTCTGGTCACAAAATCTGAAGACTACTTGCGTAGATGGTTGTTTTCATAATCCACAATGTATTGGAAAAAAGAGCTGAGAAAAAAAGGGTAGATTTATGAACTGTTTGATCTCAAAAGTAGCTTTCAGTTCAACTCAAGACCTTCAAGGTTTGTCTTGCTAATACTTGAACTATTGTAGTGTGAACACTTTAAAGTGTAGTTCAACTTATTTTGATGTAAGATGTAAAAGTAGCCCTCCTCCTGACTCCATTATCACTGATTTTTACATTTCAGATAAATCCTGCAAGGTAGAGAAAAAAAAGAAATCAGTAAAAAAAAGCCCTCTGTACTCACTTTGACACGCAATCGTCACTCTGTCTCTTACCAGCCCTTGTGTTATTGTTCATAACAGCGATTCTGAAGGATGAATTAAGGCTGCACTTACACTTCTGCAGCCCACTGTTTTCAGATGGTGCTGTCCTTGTAACGGAGACTGATAAGCCAGGTGTCTCTGAAATACTCTGAGAGCAATGAAGATTGAACAGAACCATAGGTATAATTTGGCCTAAGCTTTTACTATTAATTTGCACTATTTAAACTCCTCCTTCTGTGGTTTCCAACCATTAAATTTGCTGATGCATATTTTATATTTCAAAAAATTTCAAGTCACTGTCACTGTGAAATACAAAAGAACTGCCAAAGAACACCAAATGCTGTAAAAGCAATTTACGTCTTTCTGCCTTTTAAAAAAAGGGTCATTTAAAAAGGCTATGAGTGTGAGCAAAGTACTCCACATCTTTGGCTCTTGTGAAAGGTCTTTCACAGGGAGCATACGAGTAAGTCCCAGAGGCTTAGCTTTCTCATTAAGAAGATGTAATGGATCTTCTGACCTTCTGAGCTTCCGCCAGTTTATTCTACCTCATTTTTATCTATTTTTTTAACTGAAGATAAGAAACTTTGTTTCTGTTGCTTCCTCACGTTTTTCTCCACTACTTTATATCCTCCCTTACATCTAACTGTGAAAAACTGAAGCTGGAAAACTAAACGGTAAAAATATCTAGAAAATTCCCAAGCCTAGTCCTACTCAGGACAGATACTTACTTTCTAAGAGTCAATCATCCTAACACCCATAAGGTAAAGTGGGAATGACAGATGGTGGCATGCCTCACTCTAAATTTAGGCTGGTTAGATAAATTGCCAGCTCGGCAATCTATCTAACCTATCTAATTCTCTTCTGGCTTGGTCTGGACCAGGAACAACCATTCCCTCAGCCATTGTGTCCAGAAGCTTAGGAGACTTCCAAAGAATTTAATACTAGTGGAGGATTATTCTCAATATCCAGAGATGCATAAAATCCCAGTGGATATAGAAAAGGGTTGGTGCTGATACATATGCTATTTTTTACTGAGGAGTATTTTTAATCTATTTGAACTATGTAAGTGAACTGAGATACTAAATGACTTTCTTACAGCACCTCACTTTATGAATATTCTAATTTAACCAGGCTGATTTGTAATTTTTCCACTTTATTGCTGAATGGTTTAAGATCAAGCACATCAAATGTGAAAAATAAAACCTAACTAAACAGTTTGAGATTTAAAAAATTCATGATGGATTTTTAAATCCAGATGAACAATTGCTTTCATAATCTTATCATTTGTTCTTGATTCATTTTTTCCCAAAGAAATTCATAAAGGATCTAAATTTTATAACATTCAAAGGACAGAAATGTTCAGGATTTAAGTGATTTAAATTCATACTCAACAGGAGACTGAATGACACGGGGATTGTTGCTGGAGTGTGCAGTCTATCACCTCCATGGCATTGGGTTTATCCATCTTTAAAGGTGCTTATCTATGTCCATAATAGTGGAATCTGTTAGTTCCAATCAAATACAGAACAGATTGTAGTATGTAATGGTTAATCAGAGGTGTATGGCAGTCAGAATTAAGAAAAAATACATCAACACTTGCCAACAGATTTCACGCATTAGAATGTGAGACAACACAGCTATTTCATCATCATGCTATCATAAGCATAGGTAAAGAGATAAAACTGATGTGAGATATTATGGTGGGAAACTGTTGGTACGTGCTGGCTTGTTAATGGAAACAACTCTGAGGTATGACTTGGTGGTTCAAATCTTGGTGTCCATGTCAAACAACCTCCCCTCCCCACTTCTTCAGGGACAATGATTGACAAGCTCAGCAAAGACACCAAGGGTTGACTGAACATGGAGACTGAAAAATGCATTCATCTTTGGAAGTGCCATAAGTAGGTCAGGGTTGAGACATGTTGACAAGATAGCTTACGGAAAATTGCACTGCCTGCAACATATCTGTAATTTGGATAAATTGAGAAGTTCAGTCCCATATGATACCAATCCAGCTTCTTTCAGAAGGCTGAAATCAATTTTAAAAGATAAAAATTCATTTCTATAAGTTACTGTAAAACACCTGGTGAATACTATACAAAACCATTTACATTTCTAAGCTACATAAATGCAGAGACAGCTTTGAGTATTTTTTCTTCATTTTGGCACACTGAAAAATATTATATTCTTTAGAATATAATATTATTTCATACTTACAGGTACAGCATTGTACTTTTGATTAATAGGATGTTTGTCAACAACAGCTGTCTACCTCTTACTCAGTTATTTCACCTCAGCCACTGTTGCTAAAACTACTTTTCTGGTACTTAGGTTTCACTGATCACTCTTTATATAATTGATTCTGATAAAATCAGATAAGATAAGTACTTCAGGATAAGATTTTGAAGGCTTGATATTATAAGATTTATTTTAAGTAAAATGAATTTTATTTTTAAAGGGTTGTCTAGATGTAATTTTTCTTTTTATCAACAATGTTGAAATGTTACTGTTACTTTATCCAGAAAAAGAAAAGGAATGTCCTCTAATATATTGAGCCTTTTAGCTGAACGTGTCTCTCGAACCTGTTATCCCAGTGCTTAGCATCCTGATTTCACAATCTTGCAATTAAATCATGACCTTTCCCACACGACAAAGTTGTTGTCTTTAATAATCTTTTTTTTTTTTTTTTAAAGACTCATGGCTAAAATGTCATCTCAAGTCTTATTTCCTATTCCTCATCTGTAATTTGGCAAATAAGAATAGAACTCAGAAAAGGTTATCCATTATCGGTTACATACTTTAGCTCAGAAGCATCTTGCATTGGCAAGAAGCTGATGATCTGCCAGATCTTTTCCACCTCCGACTTCTAAACTATATTAAAATTTAGATCCTGTAAATCAACTGCAATAGAAAGAGTCTCTCTTTAATTAATGGCCTAGATGTATGTCAGATACACTGCACCACACAAAATGCTCTATCCCATCATATTATTTCTGAATCTGTGATTTTGTACGTTAAATAGTTTAGGAACACAAATAACTGACTCAGCTTTCTTTTCCTAACGATGCATGAAGACCAAAGCACAGCTGTGTCAGAGGGATCTCCCAATAATCAGTGTCATATAGTCATAGCTTTCTTTCTCCTTCCTTCGTCCTCTAGGGAAATTACACTGTTCTTTTTGGGAGCTTATTTCTTCTCTGGTATTGAATCTGCTGTATTGACTAGCGCTTTGTGGGATGGGGGAGAGAAGAGGCTTTTAGAGAACCATGGCTCCCCTCCAGCTGTGTCTTGCTGACCAAAATGTAAATAGTGTAAAAGAGTGAATAGCAACACTAGATAGCTGGTCAATGAAAAGGGTACTCACACATTTGTGCAAGAAAAGTCACCCTCTTTGATCCCTTTCATGCTCATTTCAGTCTCATATTTAACTCAACTCATCTGCTGTCCAGTCTCTCAAAATGACCTTAAGTTGTTCTTATTTGATGTTTAGTTTATCTAAATATAGAGAATTCATATGGCTACTCAAATCACTTATTCCTTTGATGAGAAGAAAATTTTCTAAAATCAAACTCCCTCAAATAGGTCTAGAACTGTGAAGTATAATTTTAGATAAAATACGAGCATAATAGTATTTTATCAGTAAAGTCATGTCACACTTTTTGGCTTAGAAGACAGGGAATTTGGATGCATGTAAAAAGCATGCAAAAGTTACACGTGGATAAAAAGTGTACATATTGACTTTATGGCATGAATATTAAGTGTCATCTTTGCAATGCTTTTGGCCTTATGATCTCCTTACAGACTTATACATGGGTGTATATCCCACAAATGCAAGCCCTTATCTTTAAAGCCAAGTATATCCACCAGGGCTGTAAATGCTTATATGTCCTAGAACAGGACATAAAAGGCAAAGTAGTCACAGTTTCCTGGTTTTGTATCTATATAAACGTTGGTTAATGGACTCTGTGGGGAGGGAAGGGGAACCAAAGGCAACATGGGATCTGTCTACCCAAAAGTGTCTCAGAGAACTTTCATTATAAAACAATCTTTCTTCCTCCAGCAGTGGTCCACCTCGATCCCTCTGTAGGCAACTAACTACCAATTACCTCACAAGAAGACAGGCAATAAAATGTTAATTAGATAAACAACTCTAGGGGACCTCATCTAGAAGTTTTCCTGAAGCAATATTTGGTGAGCATATGAACTGAACTCAATAGCTGCCCTGCATAGCTAAGAAGTAGGGGTTGCCCTAAAACGAGCTACAGATGTTGCCTGAGCCTTAGTAAAGTGAACCCTAATTGAGAGGGGAGGGACAGTTTGTTCAATACATGTGAGACCCTCATACAGTTTGAAACCCCTGTGAAAGCCTCTGGGAAGAAAAAAAGTCCCCCTAGATTTATTACCAAAAGCTACAAAAAGCCTGAGAGATTCTCAAAATGGCTTTGTTCTAGAAAGATGAAAGGACATAGCTCTACGAACATCAAGTGTATGAAGTTTAGTCTCTGTGGGAGAGTCATGAAGCTTGGGAAAAATACTGGTAAATGTATAAACTTATTTGAATAAAAACCCTAAAAAACTTTCACACACACAAAAAATTCTGGACTGTAGGGAATAAGCTGATGAGGGACTTACCAAAGTCTGCATTTTGCACATTCTGCAAGACGAAGTGATAACTACCGCAAGTGCTGCTGTGTTGGGAGATGATAAAGTGATGATATGTATTCAGAAAGGAGGTACATCAAGAAAACACCACAATATTCAATTGCAGATAAAACAGATAAAAATCCATAATTTTTTTTTTAGGGGAAAAAAAAAAGTGGTGAAATGCGAAAGATCTTAACCTGCAGAAATTTATGTAAACAACAGTGAAAATACAGCCCAGTAGAGCTGACACCAGTTCTAGCATACGCCATGTAATTTACTGAGGAACATTTCTTAATTCTTTTAGTTTGTTTACTCCTTCCTTCTGTATTTGAATGTGATATATGTATGGTTTTTTCATATAACTTCTCAATATTTTATGGAATTAGGGTGGTAGAGGGAACCAGGACAAAAGAAAATTTGGTTCCATTCTTAGCTCTGCTGAGTAGCTTTGGCAAAGTTACTTTAATGTTCTATGCTTTGGTCTCCAAATGTATAAAAGGAAGCTAATAATCTTTTTTATGAAGTGCTTCAAGATCTCCAAATAAAAGGGACGATATCAAAGCATGGCATTATTATTATTATTACTTGAACAGATTGAGATATTTCAGAGATAATACCTAGTTATTTCACAGAAAAAAAATTAAAAATGGAGAACAAAAGATCAGAAGATTGAATGTACCTCTGAACAGACAGGAGAAAAAGCACTTCCTTTATATACAAATCTTGCAGACATCTTTTTGTCCTGGATCAAAGTCTCCTGAACTGCTCACAAATAGAAGTCCTTTAGTGATCTTGACTCTATGATATCAGGTTTGGAGATGGGGGTCTGGGAATACGGGAATAAGGCCAAATTTGTTCTATAGTTTTTTTTTTGTGTGTGTGTGTGTGTGAGCTATGGTAGAAATCACTCAGAACCTCGAGGAGAGAAGCAATGCTAGAAAGAAACCTTTAAACATGAGTTTTCCTGCTACATATAAAACATACATTATACTTCCAAACTCCTAAATTTAGTCTATGATGAGGGGATAGCTATATAGGTAGTTTCAGAACACTATCTCTGCCCCAGACCTAAAAGTCAGTCTAGCCCTTATGCTTCATTTACAAGGGTATAGTTTAGTTCTGTCTGAACACCAATGCAAGGTAGTAGTACCACAGCAGCTCTTTTGGCAGATGGGTGAAGTTATGAACCAGTAGCAAGCTATCACAGAGGACTAACTTCAGCATTAGAGACACCTCTTTCGATATTTCCATCAGAAATTAACTTTATATATCATGCCTTCTGACATCTGCTTTGCCAATGACTCGTGAACTGAGCTGCGATTCCTGTTGGCAAGAAAGGCATTTAGCCTTTCGGTATTCAAAACCACAGCTGACACATGGGCAAAGCAGATTTCAAAGTCTGGAGCTCAAGTGTCAGCCCTGAGACCTGTGTCTCAACACTCATTTGAGACTCAAAGGCTGATTTGTTTATTCCCTTGAAGGGTTATTGCATGTTTTCTCTCCTTTTGTCAGTAGGCTCTAGAATTGCTTACAACAGCAACAAAAGCTATATGGAGCTGAGTAGTTGCTGGGTGGACAGTGCTGAGTTTTTGAGCTCTTGTGACTAAAGACTATATACCTACAGAGTAACCTTGTCAGAAATGTTTCAAAAATAATTCTTTTTAACTTGTCTTTCTGTAGAACTGAGTCTTAAGTGTTTCTGTCTGCCAGTCTGTGTACATTATCTACCTATCTAGACAAGATTTAAACACAATTTGCAGTTGGCTGGCAGTTTTAATACTCGTAAGATTCTTAAAAAGTTCATGAAAATAGACTGCTAGGAGTGGGGGGACATTCTAGTGTTAGCCTGAAGGAAAACTTTCAGCAGTAGACAGGTGCTTGTCACACCAGAGAACCTGCCCAGGAGACAAGTGCTGTGATGCCCCAATGACACAAACATCAGTCATGGCTCCTCTACAGAGAGACACTGAGTGGCCTGACCATAGGACACAAATTGCTGAGAAGCCAAGCTTCACTAATGACACTCTTCCTGGACCTACTGAAGCAAAGTAAAACAGCAATAGGATGCTAAGCTCCAGAATTTCTTGTCCCGTTCTGGAAGCAGAGGAAAATAACTGAAGGAATGAAGTGACAGCTGCAAAACAGGCAGAAAAAAAAAAAAAAAAAGGCCTAGGAGCAGATCTGACACAACTGCCTTGATCAATGTTTGCTTGCAAACGAAGATTTATATTCCTTGTTGTTTATATCAAGAACCTGAAGTGAAATACTGACCACTGTGAAGCTGGTGACAGATCTCCCATAACCAGAATTTCATCCTGGTTCTTTTCTGTAGACTTTTCTGTGATTTGTGGTATGTTAATAGCAAAGGGAAGTTAAAATGCTCCGAATCAGGAAAAATATTTTACAGAGCTAGGTAATTTGAGAAACATCTTTCATCAGTTAAGGTTTGAGCTTCTCCCAGTAATAACAAGAACTTGATCAAGCATGAACACTCCCTAGCTATCTATAGATTTGTACTACACAACCTCAGAAATGTCATTGGCACACTTCACAGTATAATCAATACATTCTTTTTAACCTTTGCGCAAGAAGGTTGGGATGCAGACTAAGATTGATAAAAAGACTCTCCCACAGTGTGAAGGGTGCAAAATTAGAGAAAAAGCAGAACTGTGTGATTTTGCTAGTGTAGTGCACAATCTGAAACCTGCTATGTTCACTCCCAGGGGCTTCATGTTTGAGTGTAAGTGCAAGTTTGAGTCCAACCCAAACTTCCAGAGCAGATAATCCAGATGCTCTTTCTCCTCTGGTCCCAAATTCTTTTTCCTTGGAGGCATCAGTGTCTTGCCACTCTCCTCTCTTTCATGAAGCTTTTTTTGTGCTCTCCACCATCATTCTTAACATCTGAAGAGATTCTATTACTATTTTTATTAGTTGTGATGTCTGGGAGAGACATCACAACTAATAGGCCTGCTGCTCCCCTTTCCATCTCTAGGGCCTGTGAGAGCAATGGGGATCATTTTCTGTGATGGAAAATAGGTCATTAGAAGTTCTCCCATAGGTACTCTACTGAGGGAAGAATAAGAAGCACCTCAGATTGCTAGAGCTTTTACCTAGTGAATTCCACAAGGTTTTCTCACAGCTGGCCAACAGGAAAAAAAAAACCAACCACATTATAATCTCCACAATATGATGTTTTTTATGAATCTGAGAACAGCTGAAGTGCTTAGCAAGTGTTTTTCTTCTCCTGCTGTCTTATTAGAGGGCAAGGATTTCTTGACTGTTGACCCTGTCCCCCATCAAAAAAAAATCTGCTGTGCCAAAAGAAATGTGCAAGTGACTGTGATGGGACCTTGTAATGACATTACAGGATTGTGTCTTGAATATTGGCATTGAGTACTTACAGCACATACTGAGTGAGCCCAAAAAGGAGCCTGATCCTGTCCAGGTATAAAGACAGGGTCTTGTCCCTGTTAACACTCTTAAGGACTTCTCAGCTCATTTCTGAACCTGTATATTGTCACTTGGCCCCAAACTAACTACTTTTCACGAGCAAACCAGTTTTGGCTACAGTCAATATTTTAATATCAGAATCTGACTGATGCAGTTAATAACATATCACTACCATTTACAGATATATAGGAAGTTCAGTGATAAAATATCTATTTTATTCTTGTACAAGTTAATCTCCACATTGCAGTTTACAATTGTTTCCAGGAAACTTCTTGAAAAGCAAAGAGTCATTTGGAGGAATAAGGAGAATACTAAAATGTATCAACTGGAAGTCTTTATATCTTGCTTGTTGTCTGCTGACCAGTGTCTGGTAGAAACAATAGGCAAGAAAAACTGACACAATAATGATTATCTCTTTTTTTTTTTTTTTAATGAAATTGTAAGCTATTTCTTGCCATGTTAAATGGATGTTGTATGGTCTGTGCCAGTGCCTTTTGTACAAGTTAATTTTGTAAGTGGTCTACAAACGTAGTTGCTTATTATTTGCTCTTTACAGATCCTGTTACGTTACAGTTTGCAAATGAAGGAAGTACAATAGGCAAAGGAGGGAAGCCGTCTGCAAATCAGGAATCCAGGAGATAATATTTTAAATCATGAATGACGCAGAAGCAACCCACTTAGTAATGTGCCACAAAGTAACAGAGAAATATTTGGCAGCTGTGAGGAAAACAATAATAACTAGATAACTTTCGGTTTGACACGTTATTCTCAGAGGCAAAAGAAATAACTCATTTAGGATTTCAAATTACATAACTGACACCCCAAAAATTAAGTAGTCTAAGAAAACTGTGGTCAGTAATTTTTTAACCAGGTTGCAGAGCTGGACAAATTAGCCAAGTAATTGGAATTCTGCTGAAATACGCACATAATTTTGTTGTCTTCAGTAACTAAAAGAGATCTGCATGTTTCTGTATTGAAATATTATTTACTTGTTGATTTGTAAATGATACAGATTTTGGATATTGTGACAGACAACTGTCATTATAATTACCATTTTATTATTTTACAATTTATTAATTTTACCATTTTATTACCATTATTATTATTATTAGCTAACTAAACTCCATGGTGTGTTTGTGTGTGTGTGTGTGTGTGTACATATATATGTATAGAGTATTGATGGAGAATTTATCATGTGTTATTTTATTTTTTAAAGAAGCAAAATAATTTCTCATTTGTCAAGTACAAGACAAAGCACAAAACAAAACAAAGTAGTGAATATCTTGAAGTCTTCCTGAAAATAGGAACTGTTTGAAAATCTCTATGTAAGTTTAAGGTAGTCAAAGTGCTCTGAGACAAAAATATTCTCAGAAAATTTGCTGTCACTGTAAAACATGACAATTAGTCATGAGAAAGAATGAAAGTAGAAACAAAAGTCTTTGATGCATGTTGAAAGTAAACAAAGAAGGTTAGGAAATGCATTGCTAATCCGGGAAAGAAACAAGTATGTTCAGCTGCAAATCCCGCTTTTAAATAACATACCGATATAAGGAGATCTCCTTCACTCACTCTTTTCTTTTATATATTCTGCTTATATAAATGCATCTTTACCTCATGTGTATGAATACATATGTACATGTATATACAATCTAACTTGCAGTGTGAGACAGTTGAATACACATTTATGTTTTAATTCCAGCATCTTATCAAATTTGCTCTTTTTTTCCTTTTTTTTTTTTTTTTTTTCCTTTGCCCAGTGTTTTGCACATCAGGTAAATTTCCAAATAAATTAATGGATGAGCTGCTAGTGACTAAAATGGAATCAGTATTTCACCTCGGCATGACATGGTTTGCTTCCTTCCAGCTAGCATTAAATAGCATGCAACAAATAAAGACACATTGCAGTGGAACCAACCACAATTGTTTCTTCAGTCTATGTACATGACAAATACCCTAAAAGAAGATGTATAAGGATTCTCTTATACTAAATTTAGTATAGGAAATCTTTAATAACTAGCACTGACTATAATTTCCTCCTTTAGACTCTTCTGTTTCGATGTTTCATAAATCCTTGTATTGATTAGCTTTATGTGGAATATTGTACAGCTCTAAACACAAGAAATTAAACTGAGTGGCAGGTGAATTTTAGCACAGTCCTTCCAGTCAACTGTAGTGGGTTTACATACAAAGTTTTTGGTAGTGAGGGGCTGCAGGGGTGCCTTCTGTGAGAAGAATACAGCAGCTGCCCCATGTTAGATAAGAGACAGTTTCAGCAGGCTCCCAAGGGACCCACTGCTGCCCAAGCGCGGAGCCAATAAGCGATGTTGTTTGTGCCTCTGTGAGACCATATTTAAGAAAGTGAAAAAAAAAATGCGACACAACAGCAGCTGGGAGAGAGGAGTGAGCACCAGCCCTGCAGCCCCCCAAGGTCAGTGCAGCAGGAGGGCAGGAGGTGCTCCAGGCAGGCAGCAGCAGTTCCCCTGCGGCCTGTGGAGAGGCCCCTGGTGGAGCAGGCTGTCCCCCTGCAGCCCATGGGTCCCACACGGAGCAGATCTCCACGCTGCAGCCCGTGGAGGAGCCCCCGGTGGAGCAGGTGGATGTGGCCTGGAGGAGGCTGCGGCCCATGGAGAGCCCCCGCAGGAGCAGGCCCCGGGCCGGAGCTGCAGCCCGTGGAGAGGAGCCCACGCAGGAGCAGGGGGTCTGGGGGGAGCTGCCGCCCGTGGGGGACCCGTGCTGGAGCAGTTTGCTCCTGGGGGATGGATGGACCCCGTGGTACGGAGCCGTGTGGGAGCAGTTCTTGGAGAGCTGCTGCCTGTGTTAAGCCCCCGCAGGCTCAGTTCGGGAAGGACGGCATCCCGTGGGAGGGACCCCGCGTGGAGCAGGGGCAGAGAGGGACCCTGAAGGAGAGGCGGAGACGAAATGGTACAGGCTGCCCACAGCCCCGATTCCCCCATTCCCCCATTCGCCTGCACCACTTGGGGTGGAGGAGGTGGAAGATGGTGGATGGGGAGATTGTGTTTTTGGTTCCTTTCCTTTCGTTTCTCATTACTCTAGCTTATTAGTGATAGGCGATAAATTTTAGTAGTTTCCCAACTCTGAGTCTGTTTTGTCCATGACGATAATTGTTGAGTGATCTCCCTGTCCTTATCTCAGTCCTTGAACCCTTTTCATTGCATTTTTCTCCCCCTTTCCTTTTGAGGAGGGGGAGTGAGAGAGCGGTTGTGGTGGAGCTCAGCAGCCTGCCTGAGTAAAACCACCATACCAACACAGCAAAACGACAAATCAAGAAACTGAAACACACAAGGTATAAATCCAAATATATACAAAGGAATATTAATACCGGTAAATGAGTTAACTGTTAAAGTTCTAATGTTGTTTTTGTTGAGTTTCCCAACAGAGAAAAATACTTTGGATATACTTATGGCACATATTAATACTTGGTTATAAGAATTTAATGCATTTACTAAGATGTGCAAATAAAATTAAATAATGGAGTATATGTAAAAATAAAAAGTAAGCTAGGACAGCTACTTAACAGACATCTGAGGTAGTTGGTGTGAATCTTTCCCACGCAGATTTTTCTAGTTGGAAAGATCCCTTATGTTTATTTTCTCTGACCTCCTCCTGTTTGGGCTTTGAACTCAATTACTTGTGCTTAGCACTTCAAGGCATTAAATTACACTGCAAACCATACCCTATCTCCACTTTTTGCCACGAGGTCTACTTTTTATATACTCCAAAAATATTTGTGCTTGATTTTAATTGTATGAGTAGTCTCAAATTAATAAATTAATCCACTGAGACCTTT